>NW_006408562.1:17361548-17371124 GCF_000296735.1 Chrysochloris asiatica | reverse complement strand
CAGTTCTCATTCAATGTACTGTTGCAGCATTTTTTATTAGCTTCAGCAAAATTTTACTTGCATATGATATTAATGATATTGTTCAACGATTTCCACGTTTCCTTGCTTCTCCTGTCTTTGGACTGGGCACAAATATGGATCTCTTCCAGTCAGTTGGCCAGGTAACTGCCTTCCAAATTTCTTGGAAGAGATAAGAAACACCTCCAGGGCTGTATCAGTTTGTTGAAAGATTTCAATTTGTGTTCTTCAATTCCTGTAACCTGTTTTTCCATCAAAGCCCTCATTGGAGCTTGGAGCCCTTCCTTTATAATACGCTTCCTCTTGAAATGGTAGAATAACGACCATTTCTTTTTGGTACAGGGACTCTGTATACTTTCCATCTTTTTTTTTTTGTGCTTTCTGCATCATTCAATATTTTACCATGTTGTTGTTAAGTGCCATTTTTTATTCAGCTCTTTGACTTTCTCATCTCTTTCATTCACTTTGGCATTGCTACGCTGAAGAGTAAATTTCAGTCTCTTCTGACATTCATTTTGGTCTTTTCTTTCTTTTATGTGGTTACAATTACCTTTTGCTTTCTTCCCTTTTGATGTTCTTGATGTCACCTCACAATTGTTCTGGTCTTCAGTCACTAATGCCTAATTCATCAAATTTGTTCTTCAGATGGTATTTAAATTCTGGTGAGCTATGTTCCAGGTCATATGTTGTCCCTTGTGGACTTGTTTAATTTCCCTCCACTTCATCCTGAAGTTGTATATGAGCTATTTGTGGTCTGTTCCACAGTTGGTCTCTGGCCTTGCTTTGGCTGATGATTTTGATCCTTTCCACAGTATCTTCCTACAGATATCATCAGTTTGATGCCTGTATATCCCATCTGGTGAGGTCCATGTGTATATTCACCTTTTATGTTGTTTATAAAAGGTGTTTGCAATAAAGAAGTCATGCAAAATTCTATTATACATCTCCAGCATCATTTCTATCACTAAGCCCATATTTCCCAACTACTGATCCTTTTTTTGTTGTTGTTTCCAACCTGTGCATTCCAATCACCAGGAATTATCAATATATCTTGATTGCCTGTCTGATCAAGTTCACACTGAAGAAGCTGTTAGAAATCTTCAATTTCGTCATCACTAACTTTAGTAGTTGGTGCATAAATTTAAATAATAGTAATATTAACTGGTCTTCCTTGTAGGCATATGAATATTATCTTATCACAGACAAAATTGTATTTTGTGAAAGATCTTGAAATTTTCTTTTTGATAATGAATGTGACACCATTTCTCTTAAATCTGTCATCCCTGGCATAGTAACTCATATGATTGTCTGATTAAAATGGCCAATATCAGTCAATTTTAGCTCACAAATTCCTAGGATGGAGTCTTGGTGTGGTGCTGTAGGATATGCAGTAGACTGCGATCCACTATCCACAACAGTTCAAGCCCTCTAAGCACTCCTCTGAAATGCATTAAGGGTTGCTATAAGAACCAACTCAACAATACTCAACAACAATGAACAACAGTTCCTAAGATAGTGTTCTTTATCAGTTTCATTTAAGTTTTGTCAACTTCCAGTTTTCCTAGATTCATACTTTGTACATTTTTCTTCTGATTTCTAATTGGCATTTGTGGATGATTCTCATTTTTAGCTGTGCCCCATCATGAAATGAAGGTTCAGAAAGTTCTATTCTATTCTTATCATCACAGTCAGCTCTCCTTGAGGAGGCAGCTCTTCACCAGTCACATTTTGAGTGCCTTCCAATCTGAAGGGTTCATTTTCCTGCACTACATCTAGCAGTGTTCTGCCGCTATTCATAAGGTTTTCATCTTCAGGCACAATATCGGACAATAGTCCACTGTTCTTCATAAGGTTTTCAATAGTTAAACATTCAAAAGTTGTCTGCTTCTCCTCTTAGTCTTAGTCTTGAAGCACCACTGAAACCTGTCCACCATGGGTGATCCTGCTAGTCTTTCAAATACTAGAGGCAGAGCTTCTAACATCACTGCAACATGCAAGCCACTATAGTGTGACAAACTTACAGACAAGCGGTGGGGTTCCATCTATGGAGAACACCGTCAAGATAAACAAACATGAGTATAACATGAGATGCCTGCCTAGAAAGCAGTGAAGGCAAAGGTGATGGTATGGAGATACAGAGCAGCTGCAGGCTCTAGGCCCATGGACTGAGTACAGCTGAGTGTCTACACACAAGAGACTGACTTTCAGAATGTGCCCTTTGGACGTTCACAGACTGGCTAAAAGAGCTTTGTAACATCTGCCCAAGCAGGGCAGAAGCCAAGAGGCCACATGGCTGAGAAGCCAAAGACAAGAGTGAGGCATGTCTGCCATGCAGCCAAGAAGAGGCATTCCATATTGGAAAACTGCCTCATCTTGAGTTGGTTTTGATCCTGAATTACAACCTGGTCATTTCCCTAATAAACCTCAAAATTGTGAGTATTGTTATGAGTTCGGTGTAACCTTTGCAATAAATTGTTGATTACAGATATGAAGCAGAGAGTAATGTTGGGGGGAGGGTTGGTGTCAGAATACGGTAAAGAGGCTATAGGGTGGAGACACGTCTGTCTCTGCTTCATAGGAATCAGTCTTGGACCAGTTTTGAGTTTCATTCTGTTTCCCCATTCTAAAGCCAGAGGAAGACAGCCATGGTTCCTGTCTGTTTCTTGCAAGGGACAACAAGGCTAGTGGGAGGGCAACCAAGGAATGATAAACCATTCCTTACCAAAACAACAGAATTTCCCTAAATCCTGGTGTGGCACTGTAGAATAATGCACTGGACTGAAAGGTCGGTTGAACTGCAAGGTTCAAACTCACCTGTCTCTCCTTGAAAACCCTATCCAGGGTCACTATGAATTGGAACCAACTTGACGGCACACAACAACAACAAGGATACAATTCAGAAGTGTTGGGAAAGAGGAAAGAATAAAACCCAGAATAACAGGTAGAAAGGGGAATACAGTGATGTAACACTGAAGGGTTTCAATCGTTGAGATGAAACATGCATGACTTGTGGAATATAGAACTGTTAATCTGTAAATCTTCATTCAATCACAATAAAAACTTAAATAAAAAATAAAGTATAATAATGGCAGAGTTCAAGGTAAAGTAGAAGCTGTGAAGCAGAGACAGTTTTGACTAATGCAGTAAATGTAGAATCCATGCTACACAGAAATGGATATTTTATGTGTAAACTAAAAATTCCTTAATAATAGTTAATAGGCATCAAGTCTCTGTCACCAAGAACTTTATTGAAATAAACATCCCAAAGCGCATGAGTTTGGTGTGATTAGCTAATTTGGGAAAATAACAGTGTAAAGAATAGCTTCATGTTCATATTCCTTTTTTAATTTTCATGTGAATGGGAAACTCTCCTATAATATTTTCTATCTCTGCTCCAAATCAAATTTTAAAACTATTGTTTCTAACCTGCAGCCTACCTTGACCGAGACAGAATGAGAAGTGATTATACTCATTGATGTTCAAATTTCCTGGCTAAAAAATTTGACTAAAATGAAATTTCTGGCAAGCCAACAGGCTTTCATGAATAAACAAGTGCACTGCTCCTCATAGTCATTGCTGACACTCTAGTGAGCTGGATAGTGCCATGCCAACCGAATTGCAACTCCGACAATCTGTTCATTTTGGTGCTCTCCAGAATCAACAGAGTGGAGTCATTCATATGGTGCTTGTCACTGAGCAGGAGAATGACAGAAGTCAGCACATTGACAAATCCATCATGCATTCATTAACCTTCTAAAAAGTGTCCTACCTGGCTTCTACGCCCAGATTTTTCTCTTGATACCTTTTTTCTTACTTATTATCGAAATCGAAGAAAAGTGTTCAATTGCACCTAATTGCAATATATATTCACTTGATCAATGTTGGATTTTTATTCTGAGACATTTAATGACATGTCCCAGGATTTTTTTAAGGATCAACAACTTGTTTGCAGTTAGATTTTAAGATTTGAGTCTGCTCTGGCTCTGGTTAAACTGAATAATTTGTACATAACTAAGAATAATTTTTGAGAATTTAAAACATCTGTTCCTAATGTTCAGACTCCGCTGTGGCAACTGTAAGAGCAACACTGGACTGCGAACTATAAGTTCAGCAGTTCAAACACACCAGCTGTTCCTCAGAAGTGATACAGGGTCACTAAGAGTCAAAACTGACTTAATGGCACTTAACATCAACAACATGCAAATGTTAAGCAACAAAGCTATGCTAGAAATAATGCTTTCTTACATTGAAAGGAAACTAAGTCTCTGACCACTGTACATAAGAATTGCAAGTTTCCTGCAATTCAAGTATCTCCAGGAAAGAAGAAACTTCACCCCAAAGACATTACTGACAAAAGAATGAAGAGGACGAGGTGAGTTTGAAAATGCTTTTAATATAATGAAGTTGTCACTGATTATACCTTTTGTCTATGGATCATAAATCACATAACAATGCTCTTCCTCAGTCCTCATGAGGTAGGACCGTATTACCTACATTTTCAGTTGAATAAACAGAAGCTCAATCAAGTTTAAAATCACATGGTGGGAGAACTGGGAGACGAGCCCAGCAGATCAGATGCCCAGTTAGTGGCCAGAATCATTAGTGTTGCTCTAAATACCCTCTTCTCCTTGGCTTGTCAGTGAACTGTGATCTTTAAAAAAATGGGGAAAGAGTGAGGTAAAAAGGATGAAATGAGGAAAAAAGAGAGGGAAGTTTAGAGACAGGGATGGAAGAATCAATTATGGCCCTACTTAACTTTTTCATGTGCTCAATGTTGAAAAATAGGAATAAATCTGTAGATAGCATCTCACAATGCTCATGGAAAGCATTGATAGCCACACTAAACATACACACACACACTAGATTTTTAGAACTAACACAGCCTAGTAGAGTCATATCCACTTACTTTGTAGCTTCAAGTCTAAAATCTTAGGCAAGTAATTCAAACACTTTAGGCCACATGTTACTTGTCTATAAAATACAGATGGTAAATCCTACATCATAGAAATTTTGTGCAGATTACATGAAATTCTTCTTATGTAGAATATGTGAGTTTTGTCACTTTGAGGTGCAACCCATAACGTGGGTTATGGTCTTTGATCTTCGTCAGTAGCTATTTTAAGTCCTCTTGTTTCAGGTAGAAAAGTTGTGTCATCTGCATATCACAGGTTGTTAATCAGTCTTCCTCCAATCATGATATCACATTCTTTATATAATCCAGTTTCTCAGATATTTTGTTCAGCATACAGATTGAAAGAGTATGGTGAAAGAATACAAGCCTGGTGTACACCTTTCTTAATTTTAAACCATTCAGTGCCCCCCATGTTCTATTCGAAGGACTGCCTCCAGGTATATGTAAAGGTTCCTCATGAGCCCAATTAAGAGTTCCAGAATACTCATTCTCCACAGTATTGTTCAAAGCTTTTCATGATCCGCAAGTCTTTGCATAGTCAAAAGCACAGATAAACATCTTTCTGGTATTCTTTTCTTTTAACCAAGATGCATTTTACATCAGCAGTGGTATCCCTCATTCCACTTACTGTCTGAACCCGGCCTGAAGCTCCCCGTCAATGTATTGCTGCAGACTTCTTTGAATTACCTTTAGCAAAATTTTTTACTTGCATACAATACTAATGATATTGTCCAACACATTCCCCATTTTGTTGGATCACCTCACTTTGGAATGGGTACAAATATGGTTTTCTTTGAATCAGTTGGCCAGGTAGCTGTCTTCCAAATTTCTTGGCATAGATGAGTGCGTGCCTCCAATGCTGCATCAGTTTGCTGAAAAATTTCCATTTGTATTCCATCAGTTCCCAGAGTCTTGTTCTTTTACAACACCTTCAGTGCACCATGGACTTCTTCCTTCAATGTCATTAGCTCTTGATCATGTGTTACCTCTTGAAATGGTTGTACAGTGTCACATCGACCTTTTGTCGTTGTTGTTGTTGTTGTCCAGTGACTGTGTATTCCTTCCATCTTCTTTTAGTGCTTTCTCCATCATTCAATATTTTGACCATAGAATCCTTCACTATTTTCAAGTCAAGGCATGAATTTTTTTCTTCAGTTCTTCCAGCTTGAGAATTGCTGAGCAATATAAGTTCTTTCTTTTTTGTTTTCCAACTTTAGATCTTATACTATTCATTATACTATTTGACTTTGTCTTCTCAAGCTGCCCTTTGAAAATTACTATTCAGATCTTTTACCTCCTGATTTTTTCCATTTGATCAAGCATCTCTATGATAGAGAAAAAGGTTCAGAGTCTCTTCTGACATCCATTTTGGTATTTTCCTTCTTTCTTGTCTTCTAAGAACCTCTGGTAGCATAATGGTTATGAATCGGGCTGCTAACCTCAAGGTTGGCAATTCAAAACTACCAGCTGTTCCACGGGACAAAGGAGGCTTTCTGATCCTGTAAAGATTTACAGCCTCAGAAACCCTATGCAGGGTCACTATGAGTCTGAACTGACTCTATGGTACTTAACAACTACAATTACCTTTAGCTTTCATTTTTGTATAATGTTCTTTTTTTTTTTTTTTAGAGATTAGTCCATAGTCTGAAATTTTTCTAAATCTGTGGCCTCCTTTTTAACTCTTTCGGTGAAATCTTTTGATGTACATTTTGTTGTTAAGTGCTGTCGAGTCAATTCCAACCCATAGAGACCCTGTATAGGGTTTCCAAGGAGCATCTGGTGAGCTTGAACCACTGACCTTACAATTTAAACGACTTTGCAGTCTGACACATTAGCCCACAGAACCATAAGTGTCTAATTTTTAGCATGTTCCATTCATACATTTTGTCTTCTGCTATTTGTATGTTTTTAGTAATGTTTGATACAGGAGCTCTGGTAGCATAGTGGTTACGAATCGGGCTGCTAATTGCACAGTCAGCAGTTCGAAACTACCAGCCATTCCATGGGAGAAAGATGAAGCTTTCTGCTCCCGTAAAGATTTACAGCCTCAGAAACCCTGTTCTTCTGTGATTATTATATGTCTTGGTGATTGTCTTTTAGGGTCTGTCCATCCTGGGGTTCATTGAGCTTCTTGAATGCTTATCTTTTCACTTTTCATGATGTTAGGAAAATTTTGTTCCAGAAGCTTTTCAACTATCTCTTCTGTGGACATGTGTGATTGTTCCTGTTCTGGAATGCCAATAATTCTTATGTTATTCCTCTTCATGTTATCCAACATGAATCTTAGGCATTCTTTCTTTATGCATCCCCTTTGATTATAGAAATTGATCATCATCATAAGTAATATCACTCCCTGATCTCCCTATTACCATGACCAAATCCAGTGAACTCCATCATGGATATAATCTAGTCTGGGCCTTCTTCTAGTTTCTTTCTAAATTATTGTAGCACAAATTCAATATCCTGCTACATTTTGGGCTATCTCCAAAGCATTTCTTCACTAAAAAAGAGAATATTTTATTTTTTAAAAATCAGCAAATGAAGGTCCTGACAGCTTTACTCCATTTGCGTCATCATGGGCAACTCTTCTTTGAAGAGACAGTTCTTCCAAGTCACCTTTTGGGTCCCTTCCAACCTGAGGGGATCATCTTCTGGCATTATATCTGAGAATACTCTCATGCTCTTCATCATGTTTCACTATTCAATATTCTGATGCTGACAGTGTTCCACTGCTAGTCATTAGGTTTCCAGTGACTAAATATTTGGAAATAGCCCATCTTTTTTTCTTCCTAGTTTGTCTTCATCTGGAAGCTCAACTGAAACCTGTTCCCCATGGGTGACCATGCTGGTATTTAAAATATCCATGGCATAGCTTCCAGAATCACAGAAACACACAAGCCACCACAGTATGACAAACTGACAGATGAGTGGTGGTTATGAATCATTGTATAATAGGAAAAATGAATTTATTATCTTATTTTTAAAATGCGCTAGTAAATGATAAAATGTTTTGTTTTTTAAAAAGTTTTAGCAGATAGCTTAGTTTATGTGAATATTTGTTGTTGTTGTTAAGTACCGTGGAGTTGGTTCTGACTCATAGTGACCCTGCACAGGGTTTCTGAGGCTGCAAATCTTTACGGGAGCAGAAAGCCTCATCTGTCTCCTGCAGAACAGCTGGTAATTTTGAACTGCCAACCTTGAGGTTAGCAGCCAGATTCGTAACCACCACTATGCTACCAGAGCTCCTATGTGAATATTGTTGTTGTTGTTGTTAAGTGCTGTCAAGTCGGTTCTGACCTATAGCGACCCTGTATAGGGTTTCCAAGGAGCAGCTGGTGAGTTTGAACCACCGACTTTGCAGTTCAAATGACTTTACAGTCTGATGCATTAGCCCACAGTGCCACACCAGGACTCTTATGTGAATATAGGTATGTTTTACAGTTTTGAATTTCTAATCAACAGTTTTGATTTTGTTTTCTGTAGGAAATGTGAAAAATGAATGATGGTTTTCCCAGGTATAAATCATAGTTACTTTGACTCAACCTTACTTTTATTTTATTTATGTTGAGGTATAATTTGTACTGGAAGCTCTAATCTTTAATCTTCATCAGTAAGTGCTTCAGACCCTTTTCAATTTCAGCAACCAAGATTGTGCCATCTGCATATTGTTAAGTCTTTCTCCAATTTTAAAGCTGTTCACATTTGTTTTCATAGAGTGTAACTTCTCAGATTATTTGCATTGCACAGCATATATAATGAATGTGCAGGGTAAATGGATACAACCCTGACACACACCTTTCCTGTTTATAACCCATGAATTATCCCCTTGTTATACTCACACAACTGCTTCTTGGTCTATGTATAGGTGTTTTGTGAGCACAATTAAGTGTTCTGGAATCCTTATACTTTGTAATATTATCTGTCATTTGTTAGGCAATGCAGAATGTATTGATATCAATAATTTTATTTTACTTGGATCTACAATAAACTTCTGTGGAAGTGGTGATGGCAGTGGTTGTATGCTGTGGAGTCAGTTCTGACTCACAGCAATCCTTTATAGGGTTTCTGAGGCTGCACATCTGTACTGGAGCAAAAAGCCTCAACTCTCTCCATATTCATGGAAGTAGCCGTCAAGAAATCAAACAATGTATTTAGTAGGCAAATCTGCTGCAGAAGGACTTTTAAAAATGTTCTAAAGCAAAGATGTCACTTTGAGGACTAAAGTGCACCGGACACAAGGCAGGATTCAATCATCTCACATGAATGTGAAAGCTGGACAGTGAATTATGAAGACTGAAGAAGAAACAAAGCATGTGAACTATGGTATTGTGAAAGAATACTGAGTACATCACAGACTTCTAGAAGAATGAGGAAATCTGCCTTGGAAAAAATATAATCAGATTTCTCTTTAGAAAGGAAGATGGCAAGACTTAGTCTTAGGCATTGGCTACCCAAAATGAGGGGTGGAGAGCTACAAAGGCAAGAAGTGACTGGCTTACAAGCTTTCAAGAGGGAACCTAGATCCAGAGGGCCTGGAGGAAGGTAGAATCTCCAGTGAGTAATATTCAATCTGACTAGGCGGGGCTGATACAATGAAATGCAGAGGGGTCTCTTGTAATACAATAGTGAATAATTGTTATCAGGAC
>NW_006408562.1:17360457-17361448 GCF_000296735.1 Chrysochloris asiatica | reverse complement strand
TTTTTTAATGACATAAAGAAACTCATGATTAGTTATTTATTAGTTGTCTTTAGGCATTTTATGGAATGATTTAGGTATCATAGAGTCCGATGGTGCAAGTGGTTAAAAAACTGGGTTTCTAACTGAGACTCAATCCCACCGATCATTGTGGAGGAGAAAGATGTGACCGTCTGCATTCATAAAGATTACTGCCCTGCAACCCTTCAGGGATAATTCTAGTGTAGCCTATTAAATCGCTGTGAGTCAGGATGTAGCTGGCAATGTGCTTGGGTAACGCCATTGTAACTTGCCTTGATTTTGTTGAAATATGTATGAACTGAGAGGCAAAGTTCTAAGGAGAAATGCAGAATTTGCAATCTTCTTCAGGCTGGCAAACAACATCCTTGCCTCATAGAGTTTCCGTCTTGTTCTAGCAAAATGGTATCAATTGGCTTTGTAAGGCTAAGTCCTAAGTAGTGTATGCAGTGTTACTCAGTCCTATTTATATCAAATTACAGAGTCCTGGTGTGGCAGTGTGGGTTAATGCGCCAGACTGCAAAGCCCTTTGAACTGCAAGGTCGGCGGTTCAAGCTCACCAATCGCTCCTCGGAAACCCTGTATAGGGTCGCTATGGGTCGGATCCGACTCGACGGCACTTAACAAAAACGTATCAAATTGCAGTTTGTTCCTTTTCCCTAAAACTCTAATAGTGTTTGACTCAGGCCACATTAAGGAGGCTGTCTTCATTTACATTTTTAATAGCACTCGCTGCAATAAACTTCCAAATTTGAAATCTCTGAAGTCTGCTTAGAAGCCCTACTGTAGAGTGGTTAAAATGCTTGAAGGTTAACCAGTGTTTGGTTTTGTGAACCCACCAGTCACTCCACAGAAGAAAGAGGCCATAGTCACTTTCTGCAAAAATTTACCAACTTGAAACATCTGTATGGTAGTTCTACTCTGCCTGATACGGAAGCTTTGAGTTGGAATCAATTCGTTTTTCTTTTTGTTTTTG
>NW_006408562.1:17310131-17347272 GCF_000296735.1 Chrysochloris asiatica | reverse complement strand
AAAAAAAAAAGACTTAGTCTTAGGTAATTTGGACATGTCAGGAAGGACCAGTTCCTGGAGAAGGACATCTTGTTTGGTATAATAGAGGGTCAGAGAAAAAAAAAGAACCACCTGCAATGAGATGGGCTGACACAGTGGCTATAACAAGGGGCGTAGCACCACTGTGAGGATGGAGCAGGCCTAGGAAGTGCTTTGTTGTTGTACACTCTGTTGCTATGAGTCAGACTGACTCCATGGCACCTGAGAAGAACAGCAGTTCAAACTTCATAACTCTCCATCCTAGGTTGAAGAAAGGACCTCTGACACATTGATTAAGACATTTTCATGATTAGCAGTGGCTCTTTTCTTTAACGTCACATCTTACTGTCACATCTGATGCCCAGTCAGAGGTTGAGTCTCACTTGTTACCACAATTAGTCTACGGTCTAAAATTCATCCTGAGGTTGGTTCAGTTGGTTTTATGTTATCTCTATGTAAATACATGTCAGTAAGGAGGGTCTTGATTTTTTAAAAATAAACATAGTAGGAAGGAGTTAGGATTGCATCAGGATTGACTGATAAAGGTGCCACTTGTACTGATGACTGAAGATTGTGCGTGGACTATACCAATCTGCCATGACTTCTTGTACAGGGAACACTTCCAAATAAACATGGAAAGTCCCTACTCGTGGGCATGGTTGGACTCATTCCTGAAAAGTGGATGACTTCCATCTGGCTAATCTGTCTGGAACTTTGCACATGTTTGTTTCATAAAGTGGGTGTGAAAACACTACTGGAAGATTTCTCTATTAGCTTTCAGTAGATGCCATATGATTATGATTTGTTTTTCTGTATTTTTCCTTTGGCCATTTATGAGCACATCTAGGTTCATTAGTATAATGTCCAAACAATTGAAAACTACATAATCCTTTAGAATGGCAAACACAACTCTGACTCTTTACTGCTAAGTATAGTCATTGCAGTGGAAACAACTATATCCTCTAGGCTCTCACTCACATGTACCTGAAGATTGCTTCCTGGAAAAACCCTCTAGTTTTATTCTAAAGGCAAATTTTCTGACTAAGGTAACAATGTTAGCTAGTATGCACAGCAATTCAGGAGAGTCAGGCAGGTAACGAACCTAAAAGCAAACTTTGAACAATGACAGACTAGGGACTGGCATATAAAACCTCAGTTCACTTGCTCTGCAGTTGGAACAATTCTAAGTTATGTATCACAGAGCTTCTCAGAGATCCTTAGAGGGACTGAGCTCTACTTGCCCACAGTAATGATGGATGAATAATATACTTTCTACTCTTTCCTGCTATCACTTGTTTGTCAGTTTGTAGTCATATTGTAGTGTTTGCATGTTAATATGATACTGGAAACTGTGCCACCAATATATTAAATGTTAGCAGCATCACCCATGATGGACAGGTTTCCGTGGAGCTTCCAGAGCTAGGCAGAGTAGGAGGAAAGAGATGTGTACTACTTAATGTTTCAGCACTGAAAACCTTATGAGCAGAATACTGTCAGATATAGCGCAGGAAGAAGAGCCCGTTAGGTTGGAAGGCAATCAAAAATTGACTGGGGAAGAGCTGCCTCCTCAAACTACAATAAATCATAATGACGTGAATGCTGTGAAGCTTCTAAGTCCTTAATCTGCTGATGGGGCACAACTCAAAATGAGGAGAAATCTCTGCAAATATCCATCAATAATCAGTACATGGAAAGCACTAAGTATGAATCTAGGAAAATTGGAAATTGTGAAAAATGCAATGGGATGCAAAAGGATCAATATTCTAGGCATTGTTGAGTACTGTTAAGTCACTTCCAACTCAAAGGGACTCTGTATAGGTTTCCGAGGAGTTGCTAGTGAGTTTGAGCTGCCGACCTTGCAGTTCAAATCATTATTTCAGCCCAGTGCTTCTCCAACAGCAACATACACGGATACGAGCTGAAATGGACTGGTATGGGTCATTTAAAATCAGACATTCATATGGTTTACTATGCAAGGAAAAATAAATTGAAGAGGAAAGACACTGTATTCATCATATATAAAAAAAATTTCAAAATTTATCATGAAGTGCAGTGATGTCTGTGATAGGATAATATCCAGATGCCTACAAGGAAGACCACTTAATACTACTATTTTTCGAACGTGTGTACCAAACACTAAAGCTAATGACAACGAAATTAAAGAACTCTACCAACTGTTTCAGTACAAAAATTACCAAAACTTCAATCTAGATGCATTGATAATTACTGGTGATCAGAATGTGAAAGTTAGAAACAAAGAGGAAGGATAAGCAATTGCAAAATATAGTCAGTTTGTTGCACAGAGGTGGCTTCCATGTTGCTGTGACACTGGAAGCTGTGTTAAAGGTATCCGAATATCAAAAGGGTCACCATGGTGACCTTCCTCTGAGCTTCCAGACTAAGACAGACTAGAAAGAAGGGGAGGTAGACTACATCTGAATGTTTAGCCATTAAAATCCTATGAAGAGCAGTGTAACACTACCAGACAGCAGCAGAATATTGAATTTTGAAGCATGTGAATGACATCAGAATATTAACAGATATAGTGTCAGAAGATGAGACCCTCAGGTTGGAAGGCACTCAAAATACGACTGGGGAAAAGCTGACTTTTCAAAGTAGAGTTGACTATGATGACACAAAGAGAGTAAGGCTTTTGTGACCTCCATTTTCTGATGGGACACAACTCAAAATGAGGAGAAAAAGTTGTAAACATCTATTATTAATCAGAACATGGAATATATGAATTGTGAAGGTAGGAAAATTGGGAGTTGTCAAAAATAAAATGGAATGCATTACCATCTATACCCTAGGTATCAATGAGCTAAAAATGACTGGTATTGGCCATTTTGAATCTGACAATCGTGTCATTTACTATGCAGGGAATTAAAAATTGAAGCAGGATGGTGTTGCATTTATCATCAAACAGAACATTTCAAGATCCATCCTGAAGCTGTCTGTGAGGGATAATATTCATACACCTACAAGGAAGACCAGTTAATACCACTGATATTCAAATTTATGCATCAACCACTGAAGCCAGTAATGATTAAATTGAAGAATTCTACCAACTTCTTCAGTCTGAAATTGATCAAACAGGCAATCAAGATATATTGATAATTGTTGATGATTGCAATGCAAGATTGGAAACTAAAAGGCAGAATCAGTAGTTGGAAAATATGGCCTTGGTGATAGAAATGATGTGGGAGATCGCATGATAGAAATTTGCAAGGGCAACTTCATCTGAAATACCTTTTGTAAACAACATAAAAGACAAAGAGGATTATTCTCAATAAGATGGAGTGTCACAGTGGCAGCAGGAATGGGCTCAATTGTAACAATGATTGTGAGGACGTCGCAAGACTGGGCAGTGTTTTGTTCTGTTTGTTACACATAGACTTGCCCTGAGTTGGACCTGACCTGACAACTCCTAACAACAACAATGACTTATTCCTTGAAAATATCTTTTTAAACAGCATAAACACTTTGAACCTCGCCAGAAGAGTTGTGGGATGACATCAAGGACATCATACAGGAAGAAAACAAAAGGTCATTAAAAGACAAAAACGAAGGAAAAGATCAAAATGGATGCCAGAGAGACTCTGACACTTGCTCTCCAAAGTAGGGATGCTAAAGCAAATGCAAGAAATGAGAAGGTTAAAGCTGAACAGCAAATTTCAGAGAATATCTCGAGAAGAGAAAGTCAAGTATTCTAATGAAGTATTCAAAGAACTCTAGTAAAAAAAAAAAAAAAAATGGAAAGAGCACACTCAGCATATCTCAAGCTGAAAGAACTGAAGGAAAAAATCTAGACTTGAATAGCAGTATTGAAAGAATTATGATGTTGGAGAAGAATATTAAAGGTTCCCTGATGAAAGAAGGATAGCAAGATGCTCCCTAAAACCAGGATGGAGAGACTTTGTCTCTTATACTTCAGACATATTATCAGGAGGGACCAATCCCTGGAGTAAGACATATGCTTGGTAGTGGAGGGTTAGTGACTGAGTGGAAGATTCCCAATGAGATGGATAGACACAGTGGCAGCAGCAGTTTGCTTAAGTGTAACAGTGATTGTGAGAATGACAAACTGTTTTCTGTGGCGCTTTGAGGCAAAACCAACTTATGGCACCTAAAAAGAGCCCTTTTTGTTTCTGTTACCTATTTCCCTACCTATGTTTCTTACATTAGTTTCAAATAGGCAATCTTTACTAAAACTTTCATTCAGGGTTTGCTCCTGGGAGAGACCAGACCAAGAATCCCTTTCTATAACAGTCCTGTGTGACTTCGGCTATAGAAGATTTTCCCAGAGTGTTTTTATGTTTTTCTTATAGAGATTTTAGTGATTCTAAATGGTTTTACTTATATTTCTCAGAATATTATGCATGTTGTTGTTAAGCGCCACCAAGTCGGTTCCGACACATAGCAACCTTGTATAGGGTTTCCAAGAAGGCACTCGTGGTTTAAATTGCCGACCTTGCAGTTAGCAGTTCAGTGCTTATCTTACAGTATCAATACCCCTGTCAAAGACACTGTCAAAACATCAGTTGAATTCATAGCAACCTATAGGGCAGAACAGAACTTCTTTCTCCATACTGTTTCTGAGACTATAAATCTTTACAGGAACAGACAGCCTTATCCTTCTCCTATAGAGAGGTTGGTGGGTTTGAACTGCTTGAAGTTAACAGCCTAATGCTTAACCCACTGTGCCACCAGGACGCCTTTATGTATGATGTTGTGTTTTGTGCCATTGAATCTGTTCTGACTCATAGCTGATAGGTTTATACTTCCAGCTTGCAGCTAGTATGATTGGCAGTCTCATGCTTATCCTACAGTGCCACACTTTTTGTATGGTGGTGTGCCATGGAGTCGGTTCCGACTCATAGTGACCCTGCATAGGGTTTCCGAGGTTGTAAATCTTTATGGAAGCAGAAAGCCTCATTTTTCTTCCGCCATGAGATTAGCAGTCTGACTCATAACCACTGCTCTACCAGTGGTCCTTTTTGTATACATAGTTTAAATTTGAATAATACCTGCACATTGAACTGATCAGTTAATGTGTCAGATGGATGCATCTTCTTTAATAACTCCCTTGGCTAGGGGACAGGGTTTTGCTAGTGTTCTTAATACAAATTAATCATAATAATACATATGTTTAAATTGACACAGAGTCAGCTTTGACTTACAGTGACCCTTCTGGGTAGAGTAGAATGGCCCCATAGGGTTTCCAAGGCTGCAAATTTTTAAGACAGCAGATTGCTACATCTGTCTCCCACAGAGCGGCTGATGACTGCTGACCTTTTGGTTAGCAGTGGAGCAATTAACCAATCAGCTGCCTGGACTCACTTCTTTTAATACATGAGACAGCAACTCAAGGTGTCATACTCAAGTTCAAAATCATCATTTCCTCCTGTCCCATGGCCTTGTGTCCTGCTCTCAGAGAACATTAGAACCACTCTGCCTGCCCCACAGGCCCATATCCAGGACTAACGATCCAATGGGTTGCTAAGATAACACCAGCTCTCAATCACATGGAAAGTTTTCTTTTTTCCCTTTGAGTTCAGAAATGCTTTTGTTTATTTAATGTAAAAATGCTATTTGATTGTTAACAAATGTTAGAATGTTTACCTTCAAAGACATTTTTATTGTTTCCCATTAGAAAATATCCAAAACATTAAAAAAATGTGACAAAAAATTTACTGAATATGAGTATTTACATCAGGTGAACTTATAGCAACCTATAGGACGAGTAGAATTTCTCCAAAGTATTTCTGAGACTGTCAATATTTACAGGGACAGCCTTATCCTCCTCCACAAAGATGCTGGTGAACTTGAACTGCAAATTATAGATCAAAATCTAGATAAGGGTGTAACTAAGAGATAGGCAAAGACATAGACTTCAGCATGGACGTAACCATGGGTTTAGATATGAAGGGGTCCTGGTGTGGTGCTGTCAAATAAGCTCTGCACTCCTAACTGCAAGATCAGTGGTTCAAACCCACCAGTTACTCCTTAGAAATATTATACAGGGTTGCTAAGAGTCTCAACCAACTCAACAGCACTTAAACAATAACAGAGACATAGATGTGAATTTAGGTTCCTTATTATTGTGTTTTACCTAACATGTCTATAGGGTAGAGCAGGCCAGCTGAGGAGTCCATGTTGTAGAAGATGCTGCCATTTTTATACCATCTCTATTAGCCCCATTATTGTAAGAGTTCTTTATGTGTGATTTTGATTGTAGTTAATCCCTTCAGAGATTCATATTGTTCAACTAAAATTTCATTTTCCATTGACATCACGTCTCAAAATAAAGCATTCAAAAGTCTAATTTCTCCTATTCTTTCCTAAGTAAATTTAGAAATAACACTTAGCCATTTCTAAAGAAGAATAGCATAACATGAAATAGTATCTAGTCCCTGGGGCTGTAGTGGGAATGAATGAGTTGGTATGTTTGCAAAACAGGTCAGTGTTGACACACAGTAAGATTCAGAGGTGTGTGTGTTATTACTATTGCGGTGGTGGTTCCTGTAGGAATGGAAAATGAGGTAGAGGAGAAATTCCTGTGAGTAACAGACCCCTGCTTACTGCAATCATTTTTTAATCTGTAACATGGGGTCTTCCATTATCATATCCTTCTACTTTTCAAGTAAGGAGCTCTGGTAGCATAGTGGTTACAAATCGGGCTGCGAACCTCAAGGTCAGCAGTTCGAAACTACCAGCTGTTCCTCAGGAGAAAGATGAGGCTTTCTGCTCCCGTAAAGATTTACAGCCTTGGAAACCCTGTACAGAGTCACTATGAGTCAGAAGCAACTCCACAGCACATAACAGCAACAAGATACTCTTCAAGTAGTCATTTTGGTTGAGGATAAGTTACGATGTTTGATATTATAATGGATATTTACTTACTTTCTGGTCTAAATTTCAGTCAGGGCTGGTCAATATATTTTAGTTGTGCCAATCCTGGTTTGTTTGCAGGTCCTTCCTTGAGCACTATATTAAGAAGAATGTGAGGATGTTCTGAGCTCAGTGAAAGGGAACCATTGTTGGGCACCAAAAGGTTTCAGACAACTGTCAGATAATAACAAGGAGCCCTGGTAATGTAGTGGATTATGAGCTGGGCTGTTAATCGAAAGGTCAGCAGTTCGAATCTACCAGTTGCTCTACAGGAGAAAGAGGCTGTTTGCTCTTGTAAAGATTTACAGTCTTGGAAAACCTATACAAGGTCACTAGGAGTCAGAACCGACCCAGTGGCACGCAACCACCACCACTAGGTAATAATAGAGATTCTTCCAGACTAACACAGATAGGAAGAAAAGTCTGGAGAATTTCTTATTAAAATCATCCCATGAAAATCCTATAGCTCACAAAGGTCCAGACACAGAGATGGCACAGGACCAGGGAGCCTTTCATTCTGTTATTTATGTGGGCTGCCAACATGAGTCAGGGCCTGGCTGACTCATCAGCCCTTAACAACAGTGATTGAAATCCAGTGTTATTAGGCCAGAGGGCTCTAGATTTTAACCCCACACTAGTCTCTTAGACTAGATCACACTAGGCCCTGAGCGATCAGATTTCACTGTGATCAGCTTCTTCGAATTTCTTGGAAGCTGAGATGTTCTCTTTGGTAAGAAACCACTGTCACATCAATAGTTTATTCTTGAAAGAAATTCCACGTAATTAACTTAATGATGCAATGGCTAGTGTGCTACTGTATCATTAAGTTAGATTTCTCGAAAATCTCCATCAGTTTTTTCATTTTTGTGATTTAGAACATTTGAAATGAGCTAATTTGGCGTAAGATAAAGCAAATGGTTATATATTAAATGGGATTTAACGTTGGCCTACTCATTATTATCCTTCCTTTCTCTTTTTCTTCCTTCAGTGATAAGATTAAAAGGGAGCTATCTCAAGGAATCTTTGCATCTCTGTAGCTCAAGGAATAGTTTTAATTCGTTTTACCAAAAAATGCTATGATACTGAATATTCCTGAATTTAAAAGTAATTAAAGAACAATCCTTAGTTTTAAAGATACCCACACACTCAACTGACTCTAAAAAAAATGTATTTACAGTCAATTGAGAAATTCACCAACATGCACTTTTTAAATGTCTTTTTTTATGTTAGACTTATATTGTCGACATAAATGACCTAATTACTATTTATTATAGTTTCACAGAGCTATGGTTAAATATATAACTAAAGACTCTAGCATCTAGTGGCATTGATTCAGCTAAATACAAACATGATTAGGTACTGAATGGACGGATTTATGTATAAGATTGTGGGGGGGGGCACTAAAGTATATAACGGATAGCAATGGAAGTGGAAGTCATAATCATAAACAAATACATATTAAAAAAATAAACCAGAAAAGGTATACAACGCTATTAGTAGACAAGTGTACAAATAAATCTGAGAATCAAATTCTGCCAAAAACAAGGAGCATTCTCACTGCATTTTTCCAATATGGACCTGTTGTTTCTTTAGGTATTTCACGATCATTTTAATATTCTCTTCCACAGCAATGGGCAGGGAGACTAAAAGAGAGCCCACAAAATTCACCTGTATCCATTTCCCTATGAAATTTAAGCTGGAAGAATTGTATAAATAAACATTTAAACATTCCAATCATCCTTGGTTGTCTAATGAGCTTAATACACAATAGACCTTGGATCTTCAACCATATCTTATCTGTACAAACTCATTTTGTTGTTGTTGTTGTTTTCATACAGAACAGTAAAATCACCGTGAATGCAGTAGATACTGTGACAACCGTGCAGGAAACAGTGCAGCCAAGAACAGGAATCCTCCCAAGAGAAAGACAATTAATTGATTGTTACCTGGAAAAGGAAGCACAGTTTCTTGAATGCAGTCGATCAATGCCTTTAACCTGTCACACCCTCTGCTGGCTGATGGATAAAACAGCAGCAGACAGTGGTCTAGGACTCTGATTAATAAGAATAAGCCATTGTGGGTAACATTTGGTAAGGCATCTCAAGTATAAGGCAATTCTTAGGCAGCATGGTATCAGGGCTAGCCCTCAGTGACCGCCTCTCATCTGCTCCTTCAATTTTGCCTTGGTCTTGATGCTGCCTCCATTTTCATTTCCAGTTTTTGGTGGAAATCAGGGCCCGCTGCTTCCTTTCCTTCCTCCTTCCCTTCTTTCCCTCATCCAACACTAACCGAGTGTACAACATCCATCAAGCATAATGACCATGGAGAGAAAGTTCAATGAGGCTCGTCACATTTCAACAGACCAATGTCAAGTGTAAGCAACATTTACTTAGTGTAAACTGTGCCAAGCTTTGTGCTACACCTGCTCCATTAGTAATACCACACACTGGCTGCTGTGGAAAGCTTTAATTCTATAAGGCATATAGGGAAAGGAGAGATTTCAAAACAGTGGTTGGCATGGAAAAATACAGACATGCTCCCAGGACAGTAAGAGTCCAGATAACTCTTCCATAGTTATATAATGCTTGGCTGCTAACTGAATAGTTGGAGATTCATGTTCACACCTGGAAGAAAGTTCTGTCAATCTATGTTCAAAAAAATCAGTCAGTGGAAACTCTATGCAGCATATACTCTGGCACACATGGGGTATTGGGGTGTTCATTCTGAACAATTTCCTTGTTTGAACTTTGACATGAAGGAACTCTTCAAATGAAGAGAGAATCATATGCAGAAATACAAAGTGGGAATCATATGCAGAAATGCAAAGTGGGGAGGATTAACCTAGTGTGACCAAGGTTGGAAGGCCATTTAGGGTTGCTGGCACACTGAGTTTGAAATAAGGTCTAGTAGGAAAAATACACTAGAGCCGAGACCAGGGAGAATCTAGTGGCCATGCTTAAGAGTGAGATTTCATCATACAAAGCCAATGAGCCTTCTTTCCATGGATGTGACCCCACAAAATCTGTCTATTAGCTAGAACACCTTGAAGCTGTGTGGAGGCAGGGACTAGAGAAAAGGAAAAGATTAGAAGCAGGGAAACCAGTGAAGAAGTTCTGCAATCATTCAGAATTACTTAGGGCTTAGTGCTTGATGATTATAATATTAGAAGACTGGAAACTCAAAGGCAACTTCCAGACTTCTTACCTGGATGAACATTATACTAGATGCTATAATACGAAGGAACACTTAATAATGAATATTCAAAACCTATATGTGAAATCTTTTTCTTCCCTCTTGTAAAACATTTAAATTATAAGGTTTAATGACCAAAGAAAGATGCCTTTTTCCTAAAACTTGATTCTGTGGGCTGGATTAGTAAAAGCCTTCTCATTTGAAGGTTGCTAGGGAGTTGCTAAGGGTTAT
Source organism: Chrysochloris asiatica (assembly GCF_000296735.1). Lineage (NCBI taxonomy): Eukaryota > Metazoa > Chordata > Mammalia > Afrosoricida > Chrysochloridae > Chrysochloris > Chrysochloris asiatica. The sequence continues at coordinate 17,336,940 of NW_006408562.1, read as the reverse complement.
TGCATATAGAAATTTAAGATTTGCATTACCAGCAATGATCAATGATGAAAGGGAGTATTAAAAACATTTTTGCAGACCAATTCTGACCTGAGTGCCAGATGCATACCAAGTGTCCAGTAAATATTTGTTGGGTTTAATTGAATATCACTGAATGACCTTCTTTAGAAAGAATTTCATAAATGATCTTTCATTTTTATTTCAGTGTGAAGCAACTGACTTTTCTGTGGTCATTCTCCTCCCATTTCTTTCCTGTGGATAGAAGGGCAGGGAAACTCTGAACATGGGGGAAGAAGGAAGAAAATGTCTGTGGATGGAGGTAGGGAAATTTAAACTACCCCTCAATCTGACAGTGTTACACTGCGTCTAGTTAAAGAGTTGCTTTAGACCAGAAGTTCTTCACCTTTTTTGATTTGTGCATCCCTTTAAGAACTTGATGAATACTGCTCATTGAAATCCCAGGAAATAATCATTCTTCAGGTTACAGTAAAGAACTCCATCTTCTTCATTAGTCATCCTTCTCAGCATCCATTCAACTTCTGCTGCTTCAGCACTTTCTTGTAACCTCTGCATCCATGACCTTTGACACTCTTCTTCTAACATAACTGCCGTTGTCAATCCCTTCCTCTTCATTTTGGGCATTGTTATGAATTGAATTCAGTTCTCCAAAAAATATGTGTTATAAGTCCTATCTGACTACCAGTCATCTGTCAGTTTGTCACCCTGTAGTAGTTTCCAGGTTGCTGTGATGATGGAAGCTATGCTACCAGCATTTCAACCACCAACCTCACAATCATTGCTTCACTGGAGATTGTGTCAAACAACCTCATCTAAAGTCTTCCTCTTTCTCGCTGACCCTTCACTTTACAAAACATAATGGTCCCTCCTGAAAATATATCTGAAGTATAAGAAACGAAGTCTGGCCATCCTGGCTTCTATAAAACATTCTGGCTGTACTTCTTCCAGCACAGATTTGTTTGTTCTCCTGGCAGTCCATGGTACCTTTAAAAGTCTTTTCCAATGCCATAACTCAAATGTATCAATTCTTCTACTTCTACAGTCTTCTTTATTCATTGTCCAACACTCACATGCATAGGAGGTTATTGAAAAGACAATGGCCTGGGTCAGGAGCACCTTCATCCTCAAATTGACATCTTTGTTATTAAACACTTAAAATGGGTCTTGTGCAGCAAATTTGCCTAATGTAGTCATTTAATTTCTTGACTGCTGCTTCCATGAGTGTTGATGGTGAATCCAAGCAAAATAAAGTCCTCAAAAACTTCAATCTTTTCTTAATTTATCATGATGTGATTGATTTGTCCAGTGCTGAGGATTTTTGTTTTCTTTACATTGAGGGGCAACCCATACCCAAGGCTGTGGTCTTTGATCTTCATCAGTAAATATTTTTTAAGTCCTCCTCTCTTTCAGAAAGCAAAGTTGTATCATTTGCATATCACAGGCCTTCCTCCAATCCTGATGCCATGTTCTTCTTCATACAATACAGCTTCATGTATTATTTGCTCAGCATAGAGATTGAATAAGTGTCATGAGAGAATATAACCCTGGCACGCACACACATTTCCTGATTTTAAACATTCAGTGTCTCCTTGTTCTGTTTTAACAACTGTCTCTTGGTCTGTGTACAGGTTTTTAATGAGTACAATTAAGTGTTCTTGAATACTCATTCATTGCAATGTTGTCCATAGCTTGTCATGATCTACATAGTCTAAAGCCTTTGCCTAGTCAGTAAAGTTCTTGTGCATAGAGAAGCTAAAGCAAATGAAAGAAAGGAGGAAGTAAAAGATCTGAACAGAAAATGTCAAAGGGTATCTTGAGAAGACAAAGTCAAATATTATAATGAAATGTGCAAAGCTCTGGAGTTAAAAACAAAAGTGAAAAACACATTCTTCAGGTGAGCTAAGTAAAGGGAAATTTCAATCCTCAAGTTAAAGTATTTAAGGAATCTGTGGGCAAAATATTGCTAAAGGACTGAGGAACAAAGAGTCAACCGAAAGAGCATGCCTTCCCTTAGATCTTGTGTTTGTTGTTAAGTGTCAATGTTGTTGTTGTTGTTGTCAGGTGCCATCGAGTCGGAACCGACTCATAGCGACACTATGCACAGCAGAACGAAACAATGTTCGATCCTGGGCCAACCTCACTACCGCTGCAACACCTGAGTCCATCAATGATGCCACCTGGCTGATCCATCTCGTTGGGGGTCTTCCTCTTTTTCTCTGACCCTCCACCCTACCCAGCATGACATCCTTCTCCAATGATTGTTTCCTCCGGACAATATGTCCAAAGTAGGAGAGACGAACTTTAGCCATCCTGGCCTCCAAGGAGCACTCTGGCTGTACTTCATCCAAAACAGTGTCAATGAGTTGATTCCAATTCATAGAAACATTATTTAGCAGGAGTGGGGAACACATTTTTTTTGTCAAAATGTATAACATTATTCATGGGCCATACAAAATTGTTGTTGTTGTTGTTAAATGCCATTAAGTCAGTTCCGATTCACAGCGACTCATCATAAGGTTTCCTAGGAGAGACTGGTGAGTTTGAATTGCTGACCTTATGGTTCAAACTAACCTTGCAGTTCGCACTTTATTTTTACAGTGCCACACCAGAAGTACCATACAAAATTATCAGTTTATAATTAGCCTGTGATATTTGGTCAAACATTTAATGAACTCACCCTTAATGTGATGGCTACGGAGTCCTGGTATGCCGCTATGGGTTAATGCACTGGACTGCAAGGTTGGTTTGAACTTCAAGGTCAGTGGTTCAAGCTCACCAGGATCACTATGAGTCAAACCTACTCCAAGGTACTTAACAACAACAATGGAATGACTGGAACTTCAGTTGCCTCAGCAGGGTCAGACCAAATGATTTCTTGAGCTTTATAATACAGCTGGCAGGCCCAATGTTTCCCATCCTTGTTGTACAGGGTTTTCAAGAACAGCTGGTAGGATTGAACCACTGACCTTGTGATTAGAAATTCAGTGCTTATCCTACAGCATCACACAAAGAGTCTTCCCCCAGCACCCTGAATTTTGAACTTCTAGTCCTGGTGTGGTGGCACTGTGGGATAAGGCACTGGACAGCAAGGTCAGTTTGAATCATAAGGTTGGTGGTTCAAACTCACCAGCTGCTCCTTGAAAACCCTATACAGGGTTGCTATGAGTTAGAACCAACTCAACAGCACTTAACAACAAGCAAAATGTCCTAAACTGTGGTAGTTCTGCTGTAACATCATTAGATAACTAAGACAGGTATTTTTGACAACATTCTGATTTCTACACCACAAACACTGTTGCTAGAAACAGTGTACCCTTGAGCTGCTAAATCTCAGTTGTCACTTCCTGGAGTCCCTCAGGCATTAGATGTCATCCATCCTCAAATTTCAAGCTCACCCTGACCCTTCCCTCAGTTGCACCTTGTTGCTGAAGTTACTTGTCTCACAGATTTTTCCTTGGGAACAACTCTTTTAATTTCTACTTTTACCTCTCACCTTCATAACATCAAAATACGATATTCCAGAGAAATATACTATTTCCCTCTATCTTTTCTTAAAACATAATATACACATTCCAGTTTCTTGCCTTTAATGCAAAAAAGATCTCATGAGTAAACATTACAGAAATATGACCGGGACAGTGATAAACTTATAAAAATTTAGAAGAAAACTTCACAACTTTACCAAGAGTCATAAAACAAGGCATGGTTATGTGGAGATGAAAAAAACAAAACAAAAGATACTATGAAGGATGTGGTTCCTTCAACAAAACAGTTCAAGTGTAGCATTTGGAGGAAGCAACGCTAAGTAAAATCTCAATAATACTAGTGGACTTCAAGAATTACATGGAAAAATGGAATTAAAAGCGAACGTCATGTTTCCCTCATACTTTTTAAAGCCCCTTCATATTTTACACATACAAACTAATTTTGAATTTCACCTAGAGTTTTAGGCCCTAATAACAAAATGAGACAATAATAGCAAACAACATTTAGAAAGTGATGCTGAGTGAGGCTTTTAAATGATCTCAAAGCAGTGGAGAATAAATACATATTATTACTAAATCTTTTTGGCTAGTTGCTTAAATATGTTGAAAATAAAACATACTTTAACCTCTACTTTATATATTTCAAAGGAATTCTAAAAGTGAATATTAAAAACCATATAAAATATAGTGAATATAATGGATCTTAAAGAGAGGAAAAAAACACCAGTTTTTCTCTTAAAAGGAAAATCCACCAGAAATTCCTCGGAAATTCTTTACTGGGTCCCTACGAGTCAGAACTGACTCAATGCCACTTAACATAACATAACATAACATAACATAACATAACATAACATAACATAACATAACATAACATAACATAACATACTTCATTTTGGAATCCTAAAGTGGCACTTTAGGGTAACTACTGGAGTAGTTCAAATCCATCAGTCGCTTCTTGGAAAACCTACACAGTGTCACTATGAGTCAAAACTGATTTGACTGGACTTAACATCATTAACTTAGATAAAATAAGTTATCACAGCTTATTTTATCAAAAATAAGTGAATGAAAAAAGGAAAAGAAAGAAAAGATGTTCATTTCTACAAAAGGTATGTTCAGGAGTCCTCACATGTTCTGCTGTTGAGAATGCAAAGGAATAAAATTATTTAAGAAGCTTTATTCTAAAATATGTATTCCCTTTTGTTCAGTCGATTCACTTTTAATTAGTCCTTTTTCATTTATACAACAGATTGCCTTTAATTAATTAAATGTAACTTGGTTTATAGAATCTTTTGTGAGAAGAGTAAAATCAGAAATGAGGAAAACTAAATACAAGCTTTCAGAGTGTTATTTATAATAGGGTAAAGTGTTAAAAACAGAGGAGGTGGGGTTAATATGGACTAGACAAAGTAGCCTGGAATCCCTCCATCTTCCTCCGTCTTCCATTCCACTTGGCTCTCATCTTAGAGCACCGTCAAGTCCTTGGCTCTGGTTCTCACCATTACTAAGTCTTGGCATCAACTTCTCTTGGACTGTTTCCTATTTTGGCTTGTCTTGGAGCCAGGGTATTGTGTTTCTGGTCTTAGTCTGTCAATGGCCAATCTATTCTTTCTGACTTGGAGCTCACCCAGTTTTCAATGTCACTGTTTTATGGCACATTACCACCCAGAATAAAGAGCCTTGGTGGGTCTGTAAAATAAGCACGGAACCACTAACTGCAAGGTCAGTGGTTCAAATGCACCTAACACTAGACAGAAGAAAGATGAGCCTTACCGGTTTGCATCCTCAGAAACCCTATGTTGTTGTTAAGTACCATCGAGTTGATTCTGACTCATAACAACCCTGTATAAGGTTTCTGAGGAGCAGCTGGTAGGTTTGAACCACCAGTCTTGTAGCTGAAACTGACCTTGTGGTCCAGTATTTCTTCCACAGAGCCACACAAGGATGCCTAGACAGTGTGCCTACAAGTTGGAAGGGACTTAAGGGCAGTGGATTTGGTCTGGCATCACCTAGATCTGGCTTATTTGCTAGATTCCACCATGTTCCATGTCTAAATATTATGTACTGATTTAACTATTCTACAATGACCTTTTAAGTGATGATCGATGAAAGGTAAAACTAAAGGGATTCCACATATATATTCCAAAGAATAGTTTTTTCTTAAGTTCTGCATATTGGTTTAAAATGTCTATAGAAATTCACTCACAACCATGAAATTCAACAATAAATAGTAGGTGGCTATGGTTGTTAAAGAAGGAGCTCTGATAGCGTAGTAGTTACAAGTTGGGCTGCTAAACTCAAGGTTGGCAGTTTGAAACCACCAGCTGTTCCATGGGAGAAAGATGAGGCTTTCTGCTCCCATAAAGATTTACAGCCTCGGAAACCCTGTGCAGGGTCACTATGATTCAGAACCGACTCCGTGTTACTTACCAAAAACAACAAAAATGGTTGTTAAAAACGATTTCTTTTTTTTCCAGAAACATTTTGTTTTTTTATTATTTTGGTCAAAATGAGACCTTTTCTACGTGAATTCTATATAATGAATAATACCAACCAATAAAAATTAGATACTTGTATCATTTCGAGGGTATTAAATGTGGAGACTTTTAGAGACACCTCAAAGCTTTCCTAGGTTCTTATATATGAAAATGAGATTTTTACTGATACTCACAATTGCATATTCAGAAATGATGGATTCACTTCTGCCGGTCACTTACCCCACATTCTCTAGTACTTGATCCCATGACCACCTGCTAAAATGTTCTGGGCTCCACAGGGAGGGCCAGAAATGTCACCAAACCACAAATTACAGATTTAACCACAGCTGAGGATCAGAACTGCTGATGAGGTTTTGTTCAAAGAAATGCCAGAGAGGAGGGTCCTAGGTTTAGATTTGCATCTTGGTTAGCACACAGTTGCATAGCAGTTTCAAAGAGCATTAACTTCAAGTAGGTAAAACAGGAAATTATTTCATCATAAAAATCAGCAAGTATTTGAATTCAATTCTAACTATTAAAAAATGAAATTTACATTTCAACATATATAAAAGAATCCATCTTATTTACCACTATATAAAGGGTATGCTTTTCCTTGCACGATTATATTTATCTATCTTTTTGGATTAATTATAGTACTCATTGGATTCATCATAGGAACCATCTTGAGGCAACTCCTATTGTAGAAGTATGTTGTGTTGTCTTAAAAATCAACATGATTAAAACACTCAAGGCTTTTGAAGGCTGTATATGATCTGATGTTTCAGTCAATGCCTCTCCGTGCATTTTTCCATTAAACACTTCACTGTTAACTAAACGTTTGTAGACTGGAACCCACATAGTGATTCCATGAAAGGAAGACCTGGTCATCTGCGTCTGTCAGATGGGGTCACTGTGAGTTGAAATCAGCTTGATAGTATCTAGTAACAACAATTGTTGTAAAGTGCTGTTGCGTCGGTTCCAACCCATAGCGACCCTGTATAGGGTTTCCAAGGAGCCACTGGTGAGCTTGAACCACCAACCCTGCAGTTCAAACAGCTTTGCAGTCTGACGCATTAACCCATAGCTCCACACCAGGACTCCCAACAACAACAACTGGACTGTATTATTTAAGACGTCTTCACAGATTTAAAATGCTTTGAGAAATGCTTGGTATCACATTTCCAAAAAAAAAAAAAAAAATTTTTGAAAAAAAAAAAAAAAAAAAAAATTTTTTTTTTTTTTTCTTTAGCGACTACTAGAAATCATGAACTACAAGAGGGATTTTTGTTCTATAGATTTTATGTTTTAAAAGTGCTTTCTTATAGCCCTTTATGTTTACAACAGACTCAAAGAGTTTAAAGAGTCAGAAAATCAAAACTCCATTCTCCAATGGGTTAGAAGGAGATTTTTACCAGGTGCCAAAAATTCTGTGGCTTACCAGGGACCTGAATAAATGTATTCCACGGGCTCTTCTCGATGCTTCTCAATGTAGGTGACCTTGAAAGAGGTAGCTTTTCCTGACAGAATTTTGTGCTTAATATGAATAATGAATATTTATCAGTTTTCCAGATAGTATTTTAGCAAACCAGGTCTGAGTGAGACAGCTATTTACTTTACAGGGAAAATTACCTCAGAATATGATTTATCATGTTTTATAATTACACCCTGAATGCAATGAGTTCATTTCAACCATGTGTCATTCAAGTGTTTATTAGGAATATTGTTTTAGCCCAGCAATTCAATTAACTATACATATCATTGTTGATTTCATACGGTCCTTGCTTTTAAAATGAAATATTTTGATTCTTTTAGTGTATCAGAAAAAAAAAAGTTTACAAAATGAAATGACTTTATTTGGGCATTTAAAATGCCTTCATGACCATTTGAATAAAATAAAGTATAAATTCGACACAATGTCAAACAAATTTTACCCAATGTCTCATATGTAGAAAATAGAGACGAATTGTCAGACTCTATAATAATAATAATAAAGAAGTTGAATAATACAACAACCATTGATAAACTGATCTCTAATTATCTTTTTTTTTTTTTTTTTTTTGCAAAACGCCATTGAGTCCCCACAATAATGGATCACTGATCGATACAGAATTGGGGACAGTCTGCCTGGGAGAGGCAGAAAGGGACTCTATAATTTACTGGTGATTTATATGGCTTAGAATGAATTTTTACAGGATATGAAACCAATATTTAATATTTAGGAAAAATCTGTTTCTTAGATTCTCGAAAATATATGCACAGATTTCTTCTAACTTACTCCCACCCTTCTCCCATAATTGATGACATTAATTGTGAAATAGTGAAATGGGTGTATCATGTTTAGACATTAAACATGGTGCAGTCTAGTAAATAGATTCTAATAAAATGGGTGATAATGTGATCATTGCCTTGTGGGAGAAGACATTAGAGACTGGCTTATAGATACCTGGGAAATTAGACACCAGGAAATAATAGGTAGATGCCATGTCTGGCTTAGGGCAAATCAAGATTCATAAATAGGTCAAGAGAAGGAGGTGCCAAGATTTGGTGATGGTGAGGTAATGGTCAGGGTCTTGAGGGTAGTTCAAAATTAAAGTTAAAAGGAATGGATGCAGGAGGAAGGTGGAGGGAATCAAGGAAACGTTGTCTATTCCCTGTTAATTCAGCCTCCTCTGCTCTCACCAGCTTCATGACACTGTGAGAACCTGTACGTTGACTTCCTTCATTTCATTATAGTCTTAGCACAAAGAGTGCAATGAATTTGATTTTTTATGTTGTACTTTTTGGATGCAATTTGGTGAATAAACAGTGTCAAATTATATAAATATATGTACATATATATGAAGATACATCAAAAAGTTTGTAAAAAAATACCATCATTTTAATTTCATTTTTCAATAAACTTTTTGAAATCCCCTTGTATATACATACACACAGCATATGTATATATACATACACAAACACACACAGCATATACGTATGTGTGTATGTGTGTGTTGTTAAGTGCCATCGAGTCAATTCTAACCCATAGAGGCCCTGTATGGGGCTTCCGAGGCTATAAATCTTTACAGGAACTGCTGACCTTGAGGTTCGCAGCCTATATATATATATGCTGTGTGTGTGTGTCCAAGGGGATATATATATATGCTGAATGGAGTCCTGATGTGACACTGTAGGATAAGCACTGAGTAACTAAAAGGTCCATTTGAACTGCAGTATTGACAGCTCAAACTAAGTAACCATCCACTCCTTGGAAATCCTATACAGGGTTGTATTATTTTTTGTTGCTGTTTTTTTTTTTTTTTCTTTACTTAATTTTCTTTAATGTTTGTGTTGAATTATATTCCATCAGAAGAGTATGGGAAAATTCATTTTTTATTATGGAGTCCTGGTGTGGCGTTGTGGGCTAATGCATCAGATTGCAAAGTCTTTTGAGCTGCAAGGTCAGTGGTTCAAGCTCACCAGTGGCTCCTTAGAAACCTTATACAGGGTCACTATGGGTTGGAATCAACTTGATGGCACTTAACAACAGAAATTTATATGTATATAGATAGATATAGATATCTACTTTAGAGCACTTTATTTTCTTAGTCTTGTACAACCTAATAAATTAAGTCAGAATCTTCTTTAAATATTCATTTCTTTGATAACTACGGGATACAATTTTTAATTAATATTTTTCTTATTTTGTGAATGTTTATATTTGCTATTCACACGATTGTGCGTTAGGATAAATGCTGAACTGCTAACCATAAGGTTGGCATTTCAAATCCACCAGCCTCTCCTCAGGAGAAAGATGAGGCTTTCTGTTCCTGTAAAGATTTAAAGCCTCAGAAATTCTATACAGAATTTACTCAATGGCAATAAAATTTGTTGGGGGCTTTTTTTTGTTGTTGTTGTTTTGTTTTGGTGTCAGTATAATTATTATCATGAAATATGCAAAGACCTGGGATTAAAACACTCAAAATGAAGAACATTCTTAGCATTTCTCAAGCTGAAGGAACTAATGATAAAATTCAAGCCTCAACTTGAAATAATGAAGGCGTCTATGGGCAAAATATTGAATGATGCAGGAAACATTCAAAGAAGATGGAAGGAATACACAGTCACTGTACCAAAAAGAATTGGTTATGTTCGACTTTTTAAAAGGTAGCATATGAACCTAAAACTGATGGTATTGAAGGAAGAAACTGTACTTCAATCCAAGCTACACTGAAGACATTGGCAAAAAACAAGGTTCCAAGAATTGACAGAATGCCAATTGAAATATTTCAACAATCTAATGCACCACTAGAAGCACTCAGTTGTGAAGTCCAAGAAATTTGGAAAACAGCTACCTATTCAACTGATTGGAAGAGTGGCCAGTCCAAAGAAAGGTGACCAAATGGAATGTGGACATTATCAAACAACAGCATTAATATCACATGCAAGTAAAATTTCATGAAGATAATTTTAAAAAATAGCTATGTTGTTGTTTTTAAGTGTCGTAGAGTGGATTCTGACCCACAGCGACCCTGTATAGGGTTTCCAAGGAGCAGCTGGTAAGCTTGAACCACCAAGTTTGCAGTTCAAACAACTTTGCAGTCTGATGTATTAGCCCACAGCACCACACCAGGACTCAAAAAATAGTTATAGCAGCCAGAAATTCAAGCCAGATTCAGAAAAGGACCCAGAGTAAAGGATATCATTGCTGACACCAAATGGATCTTGGTTGAAAGCGAAGAAAACTAGAAAGATGTTTACTTGTATTTTATTGACTATTCAAAAGCATTCAACTGTGTGTATCATAAGAAACTATGTCTAACATTGAGAAGAATGAGTGTTCCGGAACAACTTAGTTGTGCTCATGAGGAACCTGTACATAGACCAAGAGGTAGTCAAGGGGATATTGAATGGGTTTAAACTTAGGGAAACTGTGTAGCAGGATTGTTGTTGTTGTTGTCAGGTGCCATCGAGTCGGAACTGACTCATAGTGACCCTATGCACAGCAGAACGAAACAATGTCCGATTCTGGGCCAACCTCACTACCGCTGCCACACTTGAGTCCATCAATGATGCCACCTGGCTGATCCATCTCGTCTTCCTCTTCTTCTCTGACCCTCCATCTTACCGAGCATGACATCCTTCTCCAGTGACTGTTCTCTCCGGACAATGCGTCCAAAGTAAGAGAGACGAAGCTTAGCCATCTTGGCCTCCAAGAAGCATTCTGGTTGTACTTCTTCCAAAACAGATCTATTGGTTCTTTTGGCAGTCCGTGGCAGGATTAATTCACCATATTTATTCAATCTGTGTACTGAGCAAATAATCTGAGAAACTGGGTTATATCAAGAAGAATGTAGCATCATCAAGAAGCTGCAATCTGCAGATAATACAGCCTTACTTGCTGGAAGCGAAGAGGATTCAAGATACTTAATGATGAAGATCAAAGAATACAGCCTTCTCTATGGATTGGATGCAATGTAAAGAAAATGAAAATTCTCACAATCTGAGCAATCAATAACATTTTGACAAATGGAGAAAAGATTGAAGCTGCCACTGATTACATTTTGTTGGATCTATAATCAATGCTCTTGGAAGCAGGAGTCAAAATATCAAATGACATATTTCATTGGACAAATCTGCTGCAAAAGACCTTTTAAAGTGTTAAAAAGCAAAGATATCACTTTAATGACTAAAGTGCACCTGACTCAATTTTCAGTCACATCATATGCGTGTAAAAGGAGAAGAATTCATGCATATGAATTAAAGTGTTGTAGAAGCGTATTGAAAGTACCATGGACTTCCAGAATAACAAACAAATCTGTGTTGGAAGAAGTACAGATAGAATACCCTTAAGAAACTAGGATGGCCAGTCTTAATCTCTCATAATTCAGACATGTTATTAGGAGGGACCAGTCAGTGAAGCAGGACATCGTGTTTGGTAAAGTGGAAGTTCAGCGAATACGAGGGAGACCCTTGAAGAGATACATCGACAGTGGCAGAGACAATGTGCTTGGGCATAACAGCTCTTGTGAGGATGTCACGGGACTGTCTCGTTTTGTTGTACACAGGGTGGCTATCAATGTGAACTGACTCCACAGCACCTAATAACAACCACGGTCCCAGCATTCATTCATTAATTTATTTATATTGGAGGTGTGTCTTAGTTTGAGTTCTCATAAGAACATTCTCTAAGAGTAGTATTCAAGTGCATGCGGTTGATTTGGCTGGTAATCCTGGGACATTTGGTTCAAGGAGAAATGAAGCAAGACAGAAAAGTGAAAAGAGCTGATAAAATGTCCCTGAGTTAGTTCCCAGTATGCACACTTAGAACGTAACACAAACGCTTCAACAATGTTCCCACCCATAGCAGTAGGAAGCTTGGATATGGATACAGTGACTTCTAGATTTGTGGCTAAGGTCTACTGGAGATCTGGGGGTTAACACTATGGCACTTCTGGTCTACTACAATAGTCAGAGGAAGCTAGAGCTTCATTGAACTGGAATGAATAAAGGCTCTTTTGATAGTGTTGCTTGTGATGTTGTATGACAATATTCTAATTTTGAAAGGGATGGATTCTTTCGCATTTTCTAGCAACTATTGTTTCCTAATTTATATTTGACACTTTATTTTTATGGATTTTAATATGCAATTTTAATGTAATGAGGTAATTTGTTCTTACATGTTATCCACTTTTTTTAAAAGAACTTTTTATTTGTGAATTGAGTCAAGGTTTACAGAGCATTACATTCAGCAAATCATATACTTTGCTTCATTACAATGATTGCAGTCCCTTCCATGTACCCTTAGTTAACAATATTGACCTCTATTCACTTTAACTATTTCATTATTCTCTGTGTTTCCTACTACCTTCATCTTTCTTGTGTTAACTTCCCTCTTGTTGCATATTGCCTACCCTGTCACTCATGTTATAATTTTTCCCCACTCCCCCACTAGAATGACCACAGATTGTTTCTTTTATTAAGAAAATCTTTTTATGTTGTACAAATCCTATAAATACTCTCTAGTATTTTAAAGTAATTATATTTTATACTCAGCATCCAAAATACTATGGGAAAATGCAAAACAGCTAGAGTTTGTAGCACTCTGACTATAATAATGGAGCATATTTGAATATGTACTTACATGCTTGGAGTTCATTGGCTGCCTGCTCCACAAACACACCCTGTCTTCCCATCAGTAACCATTTCATTCAGAGAATTTTGCATCTATTATTTGTAGTACTGAAAGGGACCTAAGGTCCACAGATGACATCAACAGTTTGTGTACTATTACTAACTGAAAGGTTAAAGGCTTGAACCCAGTCAGCTGTACCACCAAAGAAAAGATCTGGTAATCTGCTCCATTTAAGATGAAAGCCAAGAAAGCTCTATTGTTGGCTATTCATCTTAATGAAAGTTCTACACTATAACGTGGGGTCCTGGTTGGGCACTGTGGATTAATGCACTGGACTGCAAAGTCAGTTTGAACCGCAAGGTCAGCAGGTCAAGCTCACCAGGCACTCCTTGGGAACCCTACCCTATACATGGTCGCTTTGGGTCAGAACCGACTCAACGGCACTTAACAACAACAACAACATAGTATATAACACATAGTATCACCATGAGTCAGAACTGACTCAAGTGTGGCAACTAACAATAATAGTATTCTAATCAGGTAATCCTAAATTTGGCAGTTCAAACGCACTAACTACTCATAGGAAATCCTATACAGGGCCACTATGAGTTAGAACTGACTCAATGGCAATTTCACAAAGCAATAACATCTACTTTGCCAAGGTTACCGGACCAGATAATGGACCTATGTCCATAAGTATGTGGCATTTTCTGACCACAAGAACTGAGTCAGGGGTACTTCAGTTCATAGGACGCATAGGCATTCGTTTCTGGTTTGGTGAAGCAATGTTTTATTATATAAGGATAAGAATGAAGAAATCAAGCCATGGTTAATACTGGCACTCATCTTTGTAACAGTCTGAGAACTAATCCAGCACAGACAAGAGCAAAGCCAAGACATTTTCAGAACCCAGACCCTTAGTAAAGTGTGGCTTTTGGATTTTTAATTTTTAAATGGGATTATTCAATAATTAACCTTTCAGTATTTAAAGTAGCTTTAATTTAGTTTTCTTTTATTTATAACATATATACCTGATTCAACTGGAATATATGTCCTTTTTTGTCAAAATTATGTCTAACCTATTCCCAGTTGTTGTATTATTGTTGTGTGCTGTTCATTAGAGTCTGACTCATAGGGACTTTATAGGACAGTGGAACTGCCCCCACAGGGTTCCCAAGGCAGTAATTTTTATGACAGCAGACTACCAACTCTTTCTACTACAGAGTCACTAGTGGGTCCAAACCACTGACCTTTCAGTTGGCAGTCACATTCTTAACTACTGCGCCACCTGAGCTCCTTATATTTTCAACTGAAAAGGAAAATCTTTAGAGTTAAAGATGATTATAACTCAAGGGCAAAGAGTTCTTGTTGGTCAGAAGAGAAAACCATATTACCTGGTGTTGAATGTAAATGTCCTCTGATTTCTAAAGAAGGGTTTAGCAGATTTGTTGCTGGTTTTGTCCAACTACAGAGTCCTGATGTGGTGCTGTGGATTAATGCGCTGGACTGCAAGGTTGGATGAACCACAAGGTTTTCAGTTTAAGCTCATCAGCCACTCCTCAGAAACCCTATATAGGGTCACTATGAGTCAGAACCAAATCGACTATACTTAACAACAACAACACACAACTACATCTAGTCCTGGTAGGATATGTACTGAAGGGTAAGTACTCTACAGAATCACTATGAATGGGAACTGACTCAATGGCACTTATCAACAACAAAGGAATTCATAGCTACAAACCCTTATTCTTTTCTTTGTGATGACCCTATATAAAACATACCATGGTATATAAGAACACACTCTCAAGTTTGAAAATTATTGTGCTTTATGAACACACGCTTAAGTTTGGTAATTACTGAGCTTTAAGAGACTATAGAGGAGGCAGGGCTTGATGGTAGACAGGCTATGCAAACCCACTGTAAGCAGAATCATGGCAAACTAGGTGAAACAGATTCAGAGGATGGTTCCAGACCTCTGATCTTCAGAAAAGGATATAAATATGTAGGTCGAGTGCCTACTGGGAGTAAGCTTTAGAGCAAAATCAAGAAAGGACGTGACTTCTGATTGGGTCAGCCAACATGTCCCATTGCAATAATTTTGAATGGGAGTGAGCTGTTAGTGGGTCAAGAGAGCACTCCCATTGTGGAAACCTGAATACCTGCTAAAAACACTGAATTAAGCTGTAAGGGCAGTGAGCAGAGAAACCTGTATCCTGATATCACCTCTCAGTAGGTAACTGAGGGTCTCTATGGCACTTATCAACAACAACAACAAGAATACACCAACATACATTCATCTAATTAATACAAATACAACAACATTGCAATGCATAAAAGCAGCAGAAAGTGTTTGCTCACATGCAGAAACAAGACAGAGTAGTTCAAACAAATGACCAAGAGAAAGAGTTACAATTTGCATTGGAGGAAGAAGAGGCCTTGGAATTGCCTGAAAACGAATTTAGGAAAATGATATTGAGGTGCATCCAAAGGGTCCACAGAAAGGGTGAGGAAAATAAGGAAGGAGTCAGAAAAGCACTACAGGAACAATCTAACAAAATAGATATTGCATTGGAGACAATACAAAACTGCAAAAAGAGTCCAAGATGGTCAATACTAAAATATCAGAAATGGACAATGCACTGAAAGGGCAACAAATTAGAATTGATTGGATGGAAGTCAGAATCATTGAACTTGAATGCAAATCTCTCAATATTGCTAATATAGAAGAACAAACAGAAACAAGGAATGAAATAATCTGAAGAAATCCAAAGATTCAGGTGGGGTACCATGAATAGAAAGAACGTATTGGTGACTGGAATTCCAGAACAGGAAGAGACAAAGAAAGCCACAGAAGAGATAGGCAAAGAACTGCTGGAAGAAAACTTCCCTAACTTCCTGAAAGACAAAGATATGCATTCAAGAAGCCGAATGGACCCCAGGCAGGAAAATCACCAAGACACATCATGATCAAACACTCCAAAATCAAAGACAAGGAAAGAATCCTGAAAACAACTAGGGAAAAAAGAAGTGTTAGCTACAAAGAAAAATCAGTGAGATTAAGCTCTGATATTGCAGTGGAAACCCTACAGGCAAGAAGGCAATGGGGAGACATATACAAAACTCTGAAAGAAAAAAATATTGCCAACCAAGAATCATATACCCAGAGAGCTGCCAATCAAATATGACAGCATAATAAGAACATTTTAGGATAAACAGAAATTAAGGGATCTTGTAAAAGCCAAGCCAGTGTGTCAAACCATGCTAATGGGAGTTCTTTGGACTGAGAACCAACAAGAGCAGACAACAACCAGAGACATACAAGGAAACATCACCCAGAACTCAGTCCAGATATGGACAAGTACAGAGCAGAACAAAACTACAAGAATGAAATTAGTGGCTGTGAGAAGACAGTCTATAATCAGGACAAATACAATCCAAAAGAAGGGAAAAATACAGTAACAGACATATAGGTGGTGAAGTCAACAGATCTCAGAATGAAACAGACCATCATAAAAAAGAAGAAGAACTTAATAAAATATAGGGTAACCTCAAAGAAACTTATTATATCTGCACAACATATCAAGAAAAAGAAAATCCAAGAACATTATGGAAACATTCAAACTAAGAAAAGATTGAGAAGAAAAAGCACAAACACATACACAAATGAAATCAGCAAAGGAAAGTATATAGAACAAAGAAATCAGCAGCACCACAAAAAAAAAAAACAGCACAATGACAGCATTTAATTCATACCTATCTATTATTACATTGAATGCCAATGGATTAAACACACCAGTCAAGAGACAGAGTGGCAAAATGGATAAAAAGCATGATCCTTCAATGCGCTGTCTACAAGAGAGAGACACATCATACACACAAAGACCAAAAAAAAAAAAAAGATTAAAAATTAAAGAATGGGAAAAATATACCACTAATTGCTACCAAAAATGAGCAGGAGAGGCAATATTAATCTCTGAAAAATAAACTTTAAAGCAAAAACCAGCACAAGAGACTAAGAATGACATTATCTCATGATTTAAGGGTCAACTGAATAAGAGGACATAACTGAACAAGAGGACATATTATGCTCCCAACGAAAGATCTCCAAAATACATAAAACAAGCTCTAATAGAATTGCAAAAGCAAATAGACAACTCTATAACCATGGTGGGAGCTTTTAATAGGCTACTTTGAGAAAGGACAGAACAACCAGAAAGAAACTTAACAAGAATACAAAAGAACTAACCAACACAATCAACAAACCTGGCCTCATAGATTTGCACAGAGCATTCAACCCAAAAACAACACAATACACATTCTTTCCCAATGCACATGGAACATTATCCAGAATAGACTATGTGTTCAGCCACAAAGCAAGTTTCCATAAATTTAGAAACATCAAAATATTACAAAACATCTTCACAAATCACAATCTTACAAAGTTAGAAATCAACAATAGGAAGATCAAGGAAATAGAGTCAAATACATGGAAACTCCTCCTTTAAAGCTATTGGGTAGTAGAACAAATAAAAAGTGAAATAAAAAAATTCCTAGACACAAATGAGAATGAAAACACAACATACCAAAATCTTTGGGACCCAAGAAAAGAAGTGCTGAGAGGACAATTTTTAGCAATAAATGCACTCATCCAAAAGGAGAAAGAATGAAAATCAAAGATTAGCACAAGAACATCTCCAACAATTAGAAAGAGATCAGCAAACTAAACCTACAGTGGCCAGAAGAAGAAGAAAAAACAATAATAAAGATTATTGCAGAAATAAATGATATAGAAAACAGAAAGAAAAAATAAAAAACTATAGAAAGAATCAATAAGATAAGAAGCTGGTTCTTTGAAAGAATTAATAAAATTGACAAACCATCAGCATATCTAACAAAAGATATCTGGGAGAAGACATAAATAACATACATTAAGAGACCACATGGTGTCACAACAGAATCAATGGAAATAAAAAGGATAATAATAGAATACTATGAAGAATTGTACTCCAAAAAATTTGAAATTCTAGAGGAAACACATACATTTTTAGAAAATCACAACTTACCTAACTTACTACAGAGCATGAAGCAGAAAATTTGAATAAACCTATAACAAAAGAAGAAATTGATCACGAAGTCAAAAATCTCCCAACCAAAAGAAGTCCAGTGGCTTTACTGGTGAAATTTACCAAACATTCAGAGAAGAGCTGACACTAATTCTACTCAAATATTCCAGAATACAGAAAATGATGGAAAACTTCCTAATACATTTTATGAAGTAAGCACAATCACCATATCAAAACCATGGACGGACATAACTAAAAAAGAAAATTGTAGACCAATATCACTTATAAGAAGTCCTGATGTGCACTGTAGATTAATGTGCTGGACTTCAAAGTCATTTGAACTGCAGGGTCAGTGGTTCAAGCTCACCAACTGCTCCTTGGAAACCCTATACAGGGTCACTATGGGTCAGAGCTGACTAGAGGGCACTTAAGACAACAACAGCGATACTTCATAAGCACAGACGCAGAAATTCTCAATGAAACCCTAGCTAAGAGAATTCAAGAACATATTAAAAAAAGAAATACACCATGATCAAGTGGGATTGATACCAGGAATGCAAGAATGGTTCTATATTAGAAAAACAATCAACGTAATCCACCATACAAGTAAAAGAAGGAAAAGAAACACATGATCATATTGATTCATGCAGAAAAGGCATTGGACAAAATCCAACACCCATTCTTAATAAAAACACTCAACAATGTGAAAATTGAAGGGAAATTCCTCAACATAATTTAGAGTATAGATACAAAACCAACATCCAACATTACTCTTAACAAAGAGAAGCTAAAAGCATTCCCTTTGTGAACAAGAACCAGACAAGGATGCCATTTATCACCACTCCTATTCAGTAGTCAGTATGAAAGACTTAGCCAGAGCTATAAGACATGAAAGAAAAATTAAAGGCCTCCAAATTGGCAAAGAAGAAGGAAAACTCCTCTATTTGCAGATGATATGATCCTATACATAGAAAACCCAATGATGCAGCCAAAAAAAATTATTGGAACTCATTGGAAGATTCATCAAAGTAGCAACATATAAGATGAACATACAAAAATCACTTGGATTCCTCTATACTAATAAAGACAACTCTGAAAAGGAAATCAGGAATGCAATACCATTTACAATAGCCACCAAAAGGATAAAATATCTACAAATAAATCTAAAGAAGGAAACAAAAGACCTAAGTAAAGATAATGACAAAACACTATTACAAGAAACCAAAAGAGAATTACAAAAATGGAAGAATATACCATGCTCATGGATAGGAAGACATAACATTGTGAAAATATCAATACTACTCAAAGCAATCTACAAATAGAATGCAATACCAATCCAGATTCCTACAAACAGTTTAAAGAGATGGAAAAATTAATCAAGAACTTTATATGGAAGGGAAAGAGGGAATGAGACCTCAGGTAAGCAAAGCACTATTTAAGAGGAAGAACAAAATTGGAGGCTTCTCACTTTAGTACATGGTGACAGTAGTCAAGACAGGTATGCATTGGTACAGTAAAAGAGACATAGATCAATGGGACAGAATTGAGAACCCAAAGGTAAATCCATCCACATACAGTCAACTGTATGAAGGAGCTCTGGTAGCGTAATGGTTACGAATCAGGATGTGAACCACAAGGTCAGCAGCTCTAAACTACCAGCTCTTCCACGGGAGAAAGATGAATCTTTCTGCTCCCATAATGATTTACAGCCTCAGAAATCCTGTACAGGGTCTCTATGAGTTGGAGCCGACTCCGCAGCACACCACCTCCACCACAGTCAACTGATATTTGACAAATATTTGATAAAAATACTATAAATGGGGAAGAGATAGTCTCTTCAGCAAATGGTGCTGGCAAAACTGGAAATTGATTCGCAAAAGAATGAAACAAGACCCATACCTCAGGCCATATACAAAAACTAATGTTTACAAAATTCTACAAATATCTATGATTTACTCATTGAGTGCTATTTTCTTTGAGACTTGATAGGAAACAACCCTGTTTCTAACTGAAAATGAAGATATAAAACAAGTAAATATTCTCACCTGTATTAAGTACAAGTACAGTGAAGAATGGAGTCCTTGTGTGGTGCTGTGGGCTAATGAGTTAGACTGCAAAGTCAGTGTGAACTGCAAGGTAGGTGGTTCAAGCTCACCAACTGCTCCTTGGAAACCCTATACAGGGTCACTATGGGTCAGAATCAACTCCATGGCACTTCACAACAACAACAACAACAGTTAAGAATAATCACACACATCCTTGGGATTTTTTTTTTTCTCTTAAATGGAGTTTTGTGATTTTTTTAACAAAGTTTTGCCTAAAATTTAAAAGTGAAATAAATATATATAAAATCAACAAGGAATTGAATGATGAGCTAAGATAATGATGAGGTCTCTATATTTAAGGTGGGCATGTTTTATATGTGAAATGTGAGTGTGTTTGTAAAGATGCACTGACTTTCTTAAATATTTACTTGTATTTTCTGAACAAGCTCAGAGACACACAAATGATGAGATTACAGAACAAATTTCTACACCATGCTATGTAGTGTTAGAATCAGACTCACTGTTATCAGTTGCATTTCTGTTCCACTGAGTCAAATGATTGAGTCCAAAAAACAATAAATGTTGTCAACGGTGCTATTTATTTTTTATTTTCAAATTAATGAGAGCAGAAATCATACTCATCTTTTTATGATATGTTATCTCTCAGACCAAGTTCCACAGAAGTAAGGAAGGCACATGCCCTGTTGATTGCAAGAATATTTCTGTAAAGCAAAGCATGCTTATCAACTAAGCTAACATGACTCTTAGGTGAAGTGGATGGCAATGCATCAATAGAGAGAAAATTTTAAATAATTAATTCAGCAGTAATACTGGGACTAAATTCTAATAAATCTATGTATCGAGTTTTATAAACAAAGGAAACAAATCAGTAAGTGGAGAAAATAAAATATTAGTGTTCTACTAGTGTTTATGGTGCTCTGGTGGTGTATGGGTTAGAAGTTGGGTTGCTAACTGCAAGGACAACTGTTAGAGTTCATCAGTTGCTCTGAGGGAGAAAGATAAGGCTTTCTACTCCCATAAAGATTTATAGCCTCAGAAATCCTATGCAGGATCACTATGAGCCAGAACGAAGTTGATAGCCCACAGTCACTACCACCACTAACTATAACATTTACCTTTGATTCACGCCCATTGTTCTTGACAATTCTCAGGAAATGTGCTCAAAGTTTGTATTTAATAATAACTATCCCCACTGGAGTCCTGGTGTGGCACTGTGGGATAAAGCACTAGACAGTGAGGTCAGTTTGAACCACAAGGTCGGCAGTTTAAACTCACCAGTCGCTCCTTGGAAATCCTATACAAGGTCAGTATCAATCAGAACTTACTCTACGGCAGTTAACAGCAGCAACAAATCCCAGCAAATGTTCCTGAAGCACAGCCACCCTCTATATCAGTGAAGGCTTGTGTGTTGCTATTGTGTGTAACAGGTTTTGCCAGTGCTTCCAGTCTAAGACAGACTAGAAAGGAAAGTCTGACAATCTACTTCCTAAAATCTGCTAAAGAAAACCATCTAGATCATAACAGTCTGACTCCACTATATATGGGATCATCATGAACTGGAGGCCAACTAGATCGAAGCTAACCACAACATTATTGATCCAATGAATACAATGAACCACGTACTATACTGCAGACTTCATAGAAATTATCTGAGTTCAGAGTCATATCAATCGTTTGAGAGAATTACTTTAATTTTCCTTATTTAACTGACGAAACTAAAGATCAGCTGGTGAAATCATTTCCCCAACATCCGAGAATTTTAACTTAGCTGAACCTATTGTCATGGATTCTAACACTTGGTGACACTTTAGGACAGAGTAAAACAGATCCTTAGGGATTCTGAGACTGTAAGTCTTTAAGGGAACAGACATACTCATCTTTTTCCTAAAGAAATTTGAAATGTTTACCTTGTGATTAGCAGTCCAGCACTTAATTTTCTGCACAACCAGGGCTCCTTTTAAATACCTGAAGAGAGATGAAATCAGTCAGTCTTGAGTTTAAGTATTACTTTCACAATACTACATGATGTAGCATTTTGCAAGTATATTTTTTTTTCCCTTTTGATGAGTTATTTCAAGTTTCATTGGACTACAGTTTCTCATTGGCATTTGGGATTCTCTTCAATTTTTGTAATGAATCATTGCATTTCATACAATATTAAGATTATGATGGTAAATAAATTGAAAAAACAAACCAATTACCATTGCCTTGATTCTGACTCATAAAGCTAATCATAGGACAGAGTAGAACTGCCACATCTCTCTCCCTGGGAACTCCTGGTGAGTTTGAATCCTCGACCTTTCTGTTACTAACCAAACAATCACTGTGCCACCAGAGTTCCCTAGATAGTAAATAACCTTGTCAAGTATAAAATTGATTACTATAAATTCTAGAATTTTTTCACTGTTTGACTATGCTTTCATCTATACGGATCATGACTTTGTCTATCTTACTTCGGACACATTATCAGGAGCACCAGTACTTGGAGAAGGGATATCACACTAGGTAAACTGGAGAGTCAGCAAAAAAGAGGAAGACCCCCAACTAGATGGACTGTCACAGTGACAGCAGCAATGGACTCAAACATAGGAACAGTTATGTGGTTGCAGCAGCAACAGAACAGACAGAAGAGTGTTTTGTTCTGTTGTGAATAGGGTCACTATGGGTCATTACCAATTCAAAGGCACATAACAACAACAACAAACATAGTGTATTCTCTGTGCTCAGTCAATATAAATCTGATGTCAGCAATGATATCTCTAGTTCCACATCTCCCCTGAATTCAGCTTGAATTTCTGGCACTCCTGTATTGCATTGCTGCAGTCATTTTGTAGTTATCTCAGCTAAATTTTACTTGCATGCATTGTTCATGATTTTCACATTCCATTGGGTATCTCTGTTTGGAATGGGCACACATTTCTACTCTACATCAGTTTGTTGAAAGATTTCAATGTATATCCATACATTCTGTCAATACCTAGAGGCTTTTTTCTTCCCAATGTCTTCAGTGCAGCCTGGACTTCTTTCTAGAGTATCATTGGTAGATGATCATATGCTAACTCTTGAAATGGTTAAGCATCGATCATTTCTTTTTGGTATACTGACTTTGTGTATTCTTTTCATATTCTTTGGATGCTTCCTGCATCGTTCAATAATTTGCCCATAGAATTTTTCAATATTGAAAATCCAGGCTTGAATTTTGTCTTCAATGCTTTCAGCATGAGAAATACGTACCATGTTCTTTCCTTTTGATTTTGTTGTTGTTGTTGTTGTTAGGTTCCATCGAGTCAGTACTGACTCATAGCAACCCTATCTATGTACAACAGAATGAAACCCTGCCCAATCCTGGGCCAACCTTACTATTGCTGCCATGCTTGAGCACATCAATGCTGCCATTTTGCCACTCCATCTCACTGGGGGTCTTCCTCTTTTTCTCTGACCCTCCACTTTACCAAATGTGATATCCTTCTCCAGCAATTGGTCCTTCCTGACAATATGTCTGAAGTGTGAGAGATGAAGTGTGGCCATTCTGGCCTCCAAGGAGCACTCTGGCTGCACGTCTTCCAACACAGATCTGTTGGTTCTTTTGGCAGCCCATGGTTTTATAACTCCAGGTGTTTGCACATTTCATTATAATACTTCTCTTGGTCTTTTTGAGCTGTTGTTTGAAATTTTCTTGTCAGCAATTTGCCTTCCCCACTTCTTCCATCCACTTTAGCACATCCATGCTGGAGAAGAAATGTCAGTGTCTCTTCTGACATTCATTTTGGTTGTGTTTTCTTTTTTTCTTTATTATTTTTTTGTTGTTGTTTACCTTTTGCTGTCTTCCTGTAGGATATTCTTGATGGCATTTCATAGCATTTCATAGCTCATCTGGTCTTTAGTCATTAATATCCAATACATCAAATCTGTCCTAGAGGTGGCCTCTAAATTCAGATGGCATATGCTCAAAGTAATATTTTAGCTCTCGTGGACTTGCTTTCTTGCTTTATCCTGAACTTACATATGAGCAATAGATGTCTGTCCATAGTCAGTCCCTGACCTTGTTCTGGGTGATGGTAATGTGTTTTTCCACCATTTCCTGCCACTGATGTAGTCAGTTTGATTCCTGTGTATTTCATTTGGTGAGGTCCATGTGTACAGTGGCCTTTCTATTATTTAAAAAAGGTATTTGCACTGACTATATCATTGGTCTTACAAAACTCTATCATGTGATTTCTAGCATCATTTCAATCACCAAGGCCAATATTTTCCAACTACTAATCTTTCCTCTTTGTTTCCAGCCTTCACATTCCAATCACAGGTAGTTGTTATCCATACATCTTGATTGCAAGTGTTTTCAATTTCAGACTGGTAGAATT
Organism: Chrysochloris asiatica; assembly: GCF_000296735.1. Classification (NCBI taxonomy): domain Eukaryota; kingdom Metazoa; phylum Chordata; class Mammalia; order Afrosoricida; family Chrysochloridae; genus Chrysochloris; species Chrysochloris asiatica. Next base: position 17,312,356 of record NW_006408562.1, on the reverse strand, counting down.
CATCAATTTCATCATCACTGGCTTCAGAAGTTGGAGCGTAAATTTGAAAAATAATGGTATTAACTGGCTTTCCTTGTAGACATGTGAATTTTATCCTATCACAGACAGTATTGTACTTCAAAACAGATTTTGAAATATTCTTTTTGACAATGAATGTGACTCCATTCTTCTTCAATGTGTTGTTCCCAGAATAGTAAACCATGTGATTGTCTGATTTTAAATGGCCAATCCCAGTCTATTTCAGCTCACTAATACCAATCTTTATGCATTCCATTTCATTTATGTCTATTTATTTTTTCTAGATTCATGTTTCATGCATTTCTATTTAATGGATGTATGCAGCTGTTTCCCCTCATTTTGAGTTGTGCTCCTTCAGTAGTGAAGGTCATCTAAGCTTTACTTCATTCATATTATTATGGTCAACTCTAGTTTGAGGAGGCAGCTTTTCCCCAGTTGGATTTTGAAGGCCTTCTGACCTAAGGGTCTCATTTTCTGGCCCTATATATGACAATAGTCTGGTGCTAATCATGAGTTTCAGTGACTAAGCACTGTGACAGCTTGCATCTATAATGTTAGAAGCTATACTATATGTCTTTTTATTATTATTGTTGTTTATTCAGGCCTTTAATTAGCAATCTTGGAAACAAATATTCACTTCAGAATTCAGAGTCAAAACCATGAGCTCAAAAACCATTGTTTAAAAAAAAAAAAAATACAACAAAAACATTGCTTTCTTCCAACTTGCCAGAATAGATAGAACAGCGTTTAAATCAGGTTGGACACATTCTTGTCTAGTCACGTTGGCTAGAAACTGGCTTTACTGAATCCAAGATCTAGTTCAAGGGCATTGATGGCTTCCTCAAGTCTCAACATCCCTCACTCTTGTTGCTGGAGGTGCCACTCGGTCAAAGACTTGAGCATCCACTTAGCCCTTAACTTGTACAAGTAGGAGGCATAGATCACAACCTCAGTGAAATTTGAAGATTCCAAAATCTTCAGCTCAAGCATAGTCTTGCTTACTTGCTCAAGGTACAGGATTTGAGAACCATTGGGGCCAAATATGATTCCACTGGGGCCAAATATGATTGCCAGCAGCCCCATATTCTGAAACACCTCAGAATATTTCAAGTCTTTGGGAGACCTCACCCACAGTGAATATCATTCCATTCTGGATGTGCTCCCATCTTGAGTTCCTCAAAAACACTCAGCCCGACTAGACCTAATTGCTCCATATGTCTTTTAAATGGCATCAGTGTCACCATGGAGTTTGCCTATCTTTCTTCCTAGTCTATCTTTGTCTGGAAGCTTTGCTGGAAATAGTCCTCCATGGTGACCCTGATGGCATTTAAAATACATGTGGTATAGAGTTCAACATTACAGATGCAAGCCACCACAGTATGATGAACTGACAGACAGGTGATGAACGTCATCACACATAAGTCCCACAAAAAAACAGTAATGTGAGCAGCAGCATTCTGCAAAATTTGCCACAGTAACACTTAGGTTTCTGTGTCAGCTTGACTAGACCTGGATTCCCAGAGGTTAGCAGTGGAGATGTGCTTATCCCCATGGTGGGGAAGCCTAGTCCAGGCATAGTTAGCTATACGATGAGCGCCTATGAGCACTCAATGCAAGGATGTTTTCTTGAGGGTATGGCCTGCTCCCAATATAATAAACATGTGAAAGGGACTCTCTCTCTCTCTCTCTTTATCTCTTCCACTGGGAACCTGGGACTCTATAATTGTAAGAAAATAAACTTCTCGTTATACATTTACATATATATGTCCCACTGGTTTTGTTCCTTGTAAAGTCACTAACAGAAATCTCAGATATTTTCAAGTTGTATTGATTTTCTTTTGAAATACCAGTAATGTTGAACCAATTTCAAAGACACAACACACACTGCCCGGTCTTTTAAATTACTGCATTCATAGCAGAACACACTTATCACAACATTAAATATTTGTTTTACACTTTTGGAATTCTATTTTTATGCATTCTGTGTCTTTAATAATCCATGTATCTTATTTTATAGACTTGAACTGAGCTAGGACCAGAAATCCATGGTCTTATGATGAAGATCAAAGAGCAAAGCCTTCAGTTTTGTACACTGCATCTCCATGTAAAGAAAACAAAAATCCTCACCACGGAACCAATAAACAACATTCTTATCAATGGAGAAAAGATTGAAGTTGTCAAGGACTTCATTCTTCTTGGATCAACTG
>NW_006408562.1:17301439-17309421 GCF_000296735.1 Chrysochloris asiatica | reverse complement strand
ATCAGACGACGTATTGCACTGGGCAAATCTGCTGCACAGGAATATGTCAGCTTGAGGACTAAGGTGCACCTGACCCAAACCAAGGTGTTTTCAGTAACCTCATATGGATGTGAAAGCTGGACAGTGAATAAGGAAGATCGTAGAAGAATTGATGCCTTTGAATTATTGAGTTGGAGGAGAATACTAAAAGTGCCATGGGCTGCCAAAAGAACCAATAGATCTGTTTTGAAAGAAGTGCAGCCAGAGTGTTCCTTAGAGGCCAGGATGGCCAAACTTTGTCTCTCATACTTTGGACATATTGTCAGGAGGGAACAGTCACTGGAGAAGGACATTATGTTTGGTAAAATGGAGGGTCAGAGAAAAAGAGGAAGACCCCCAACAAGATGGATTGGCCAGGTGGCAGCATCGATGGACTCAAGTGTGGCAACAGTAATGAGGCTGGCCCAGGATTGGACATTATTCCTTTCTGCTGTGCATAAAGTCGCTATGGGTCAGTACCTACTCGATGGCGCCTAACAACAACAGGACTTGAGATTATGGGCTTCTTACATGTTTTACCATCAGGGCTCTTTTGTTTTATTCTAGTCCAGGCCTTGCATTTGAAAATATTATCCTGAGAATAGGTTCCCTTCTCAAGTGTCTTCATCCTCCAAAAAAAAAATGTCTGAAATACCTGTGACGATGTGTATGGTGTTTGGGGAGGATGAATGGACTTTGCTTTCAGTTAACTTCTCTTACTTCCTAGGGACAGAGAACAACAATCCACAAAAGACAACACGACCATGCGTTCTGGGGTTGTTGTTGTTGTTAAGTGCTGTCTAGTTGATTCCGACCCATAGTGACCTGTATAGGATTTTTGAGGAGAAGGTGGTGCGTTTGAACCACCAACGTTGCGTTTCAAACGGTTTTGCAGTCTCGTGCATTAAGCAACAGCGCCCCACCAGGACTCCGACTTCTGGGGTAGAGATGGCCAATTGCAAAGGATTAGGAGGTCACTGCGGTACCGAGGGATGTGGATTGGGAGCAAAATGCGCCAATGACAAGAGACTATGAAAAGGGCCTCTCAGAAAGGATGCAAGATGAGCTCAACACTTTCTAATCCCTGGAGCCTGTGAATGTGTGTCTAGGCTTAATCCAGGTGGGCTTAATTCTTAAAGGTCCTAAAAAAGCCCTTAAGAGTACAGTAGTTTCTCTGTCTTGTAGGAGCAGTGATATGGAAGCATCATGGGGAAGGGGATGTGACGTCTTGGGAGGGGATTATGGCAAAGAATGTGGGTTGTGTCTATGAACAGAGAAAGATCAGGGGTTGGGAAGTCCATCCTGTGATGAGGCCCACAAAACCATTTGGTCTGGCCCTATCAAGGTAACTCCATGGCATGTTAAGTGTCGTGGAGTCGGTGCAGATTCATAGCGACCCTTTATAGGGTCTCCAAAGAGCGGCTGGTGAGTTTGAACCACCGATTTTGCAACTCAAACCAACCTTGTGGTCTAGTGCATTGTCCTGAAAGACCACACCCAGCCATCACATTGTTGTTGCTGTTGTTCAGAGCCATAGAGTCAGTTCCAACCTATAGTGACTCAGCATAGGGTTTTCCAAGGAATGGCTGATGAACTTGAGCTGCCGACCTTGCGGTTCAAGCTGACTTTGCAGTCCAACGCATTAACCCACAGCACCACACCAGGGTGAGTTAATGAAATGTTTGACCAACTATTTCAGGTTAATGTTTAAATTGATAATTTTGTATGACCTTCAAATGATGTTATGCATTTTGGCAGAAAAAGTTTCTCTACTCCTGCCCTACGTGAACATCTAGCTGGAAATGAGCACCTCAGAGCTACAACTGCAAGGAGCTGAATTCATCCAACAACTTGAATGAGCTTAGATGTGTTATCTTCCCCTAGCCTGCATATAAGGAGTTAGCCAGGCCACACATTGATTTCAAGTTTGTAATATTCTAAGCCCAAGCCTCACTCATACCACACTGCTGAACGTCTCACCTACAAGGCTGAACTAATTACAGAATGTTGTTTTCAGCTGCTAAAATTGTGATAATGTGTTACCCATCAATAGAAGATGAATTTAGTAAATTACTATGGCAAAAGAGGATTGGATAGAATGCGTTTAGTTAGGCAGTGGTGCAGATAAATATCAGACCATAGTTTATGTTACAGACATCTTCAAATCCTTGTGTTTTCAACCTCCTACCTGATAGAACTCCTCCTTACTAACTTCTATTGAATACCTGTGAATCCAGTAGCATGTAAGCAGAAAAGACTAACTCCTAAGCTAATGACCTTTTACTAGGAAAGGATTCCTGCAGATTTAAAGCATTAGAAGAATTGGGAACTTATTTCTTCCTCATTTTAAATGTTTTTCCTTGCTATAATTAATTTTTGTTTAAGATAAATTGAAAACTCTCAGAAATCTTAAAGGGTATATATAATATTCATCTTAGCCTCTAAGATTTTCAATCTAAATTCAGACGAAGACATGGAATGAGGGATATCATTGCTGTGTTTTATTGACTATGAAAAGACTTTCAATTGCATGATCATGACAAGTTATGGACAACACTGCGGAGAATGAGTATTCTGAAACACTCAGTTGTGCTCATGAGGAACCTGTATGTAGTAAAAGAGGCAGTTGTTCAAACAGACCAAGGGGGCATTGGCTAGTTTAAAATCAGGAAAAGTGTACCCCAGGGTTGTATTCTTTCACCATACGTATTCAATTGGTATGCTGAGCAAATCATCTGAGAAGCTGGATTATATGAAGACAAACACGTCATCAATATTGGAGTAGTACTCATCAACAATCTGCAATATACAGATGATACACTCTTGCTTGCTGAAAGGAAAAAGTACTTAAAATATTTATGAATGAAGATCAAAGACCACAGCCTTCAGGGTTGCACCTCAATGTAAAGAAAACAAAAATCTTCACCATTGTACTAATAAATGGAGAAAAGATTGTAGCTGTCAAAGACTTAATTTTGCTTGGATCAACCATCAACACTAAGGGAAGCAGCAGTCAAGAAATTAAATGGCGTATTCAGTTAGACAAATCAGCTACACAAGACCTCTTTAAAGTGTTCAAGAATAAAGGCATCAGGTTGAGGGTTAAAGTGTGCCTGGCCCAAGACATGATATTTTCAATAGCCTCATATTCATTTGAAAGTTAGACAATGAATAAGGAAGACCTTGATGTATGTTAGTTATGGTGTTGGAGAAGAATATTAAAGGTACTATGGACTTCCAAAAGAACAAACAAATATGTGTTGGAAGACGTAAGATGAGAAGATGATCAGATTTCGTGTTTCACACTTTAGACATATATCAAGAGAGACCAGTTCCTAGAGAAGGACATGCTTGGTAAAGTGGAGGGATGGCAAAACAGAGGAAAACACTTAACAAAATGGATTGGCACAGTGACAGCAACAAGGGACTCAAGTGTAGCAGCAATTGTGAGACTGTTACAGGACTAGGTCTTCTTTCCTTCTTTTGTACATAGAGTTGCTCCGAGTCGGAAGTGACTTAACTTAATGGCACTTAACAATAGCAACATTTATCTTTAAATCTTAAAAACTCACTCCAACCTTTGAAGTACAGTAAGCACTTAAAAACATTGGACTGACGATCTATGGATAATATTGTGAAGAATGGGAATTCCAGAACACTCAAATGTACAAAGAAAAGGAGGCAGTCATTCAATCAGAACAAAGGGACACTGACTGATTTAAAATCAGGAAAGGTATGCACCAAGGTTGTATTCTTTCACCATATTTATTCAACCTGTATTCTTAGCCAATAATCTGAGAAACTAGATGATGTAATGAAGAATGTGGCAGCCGGATTGGAGGAAGAGTCATTAACAACCTGTTATATGCAAATGATGCATCTTGCTTGCTGAAAGTGATGTGGACTTAAAATACGTCCGGTGAAGATCGAAAACTACAACCTTCAGTATTGATTGCACCTCAATGTAAAGAAAACAAAATCCTTACTACTTGACCAATAAATAACATCAAGATACATGGAGAAAAGATTGAAGTTGTCAAACACTTTGTTTTACTTGGATCCACCATTAACATTCATGCAAGTAACAGCCAAGAAATCATATGACATATTGCATTAGGCAAATGTGCTGCACAAGACCTAAAATGCTCAAGAACAAGAACACTAGTTTGAGGTCTAAGGTGTACCTGAACCAAGCCATGGTATTTTAATAGCCTCCTATGCATGTAAAAGCTGTACAATGAATACAGAAAACTGTAGTAGAATCGATGCACTAGAGCTATTGTGTTGGAGGAGAATGTTGAAAGTACTATGGACAGAAGAACAAGCAAATGTATTTCAGAAGACGTACAGCCAGGATGATGAGACTTTCTCTTTCATGCTTCAGACATGTTATCAGGAAGGACTAGTCTCTGGAGAAGGAAATTATGCTTGTTAAAGTGAAGAATTAGTGAAAACGAGGAAGACCCCCAATGAGAAGGATTGGCACAGTGGCAGCAGCAATGGGCTCAATTCAATCGTACCCATTGTGAGGATGGTGCAGGAGTGGGCATTACATCTCTGTGCTGTGAGTCAGACTGACTTGTGGGTACTTAATAACAAAAACAACACACGTGGTACTGCAGGATGAACACTGGACTTCTAACTGCAAGCTCCTTCTTGAACATGCTTAACAGGATTTCTATGAGTTGAAACAGATTCTATAACACTTAACAACAACAACATTACACTCACAATGGACATCATGGTGACTTTGTAGGACAAGCACTGGACTGCTAACCACAAACTCAGCAGTTCGAGCCTACCATCTGTGCTGTATGAGAAAGAGAAGTCTTTCTGCTCCTATAAAGCTCTGTAGCTATGGGAATCCTATCCAGAGCTCCTATTCGACACTTAACAAAAACATGCCCACAATAGAAGGAAACTCTAACTTTGAATTAAGACTGGAGATGCTGGATGGTGCAAATGTTCAATGTACTCAGCTACTAACCAAAAGGTTGGCATCTCAAGTCCATTCAGAGATATCTTTGAAGAAAGCTCTAATGATCTACCTTCAAAATGACAATAAAAAAAAAACAAAACAGTATAGAACAAAGTTCTACTCTAACACAAATAGGGTTTGTATGAATTGAAATTCACTCAAAAGCAACTTATTTGGTTTCATTAAAAATCAGTTATGACAAAGGTATATAGGAGGGGACTCCAAACAAGTCATGGAAAACAGAATGAAATGATAATGGAATTTTTCATAAACTTTTTGACATGTATAAAGTTGGCTTGAACTGCAAGGTCAGCAGTTCAAGCTCACCAGCCACTTCTCAGAAACCCTATACAGAGTCGCTATAAGTCAGAACCAACTCGACAGCACTCAACAACAAAATTATATATATTGGTAGTCCTGATGTGGCACTGTAGGACAAGCACTGGGCCGCATGGTCAGTTTGAACTGAAAGGTCAGTTGTTCGAACTCACCATCCACTCCTCAGAAATCCTATCTATATAGGGTTGTTATGAGTTGAAACAGATTCAATGGCACTAAACAAAAACAACACAGAGAAAGAGAGAGAGAGAGAGAGAAAGCAACAGATAGAAAGAGGGAGCACAGCGGCTCCCTACAATAAGCAGTGGACTGCGAACCACAAGGCTCATGGTTTGAATCCACCAGCAGCTTTGCAGGAGACGGATGAGGCTTTCTGCTCCCGTGAAGATATAAAGCTTCAGAAACCCTATACAGGGTCACTATAAGTGGGAACCCATTGGACGGCACCATTGATTCCAGTTAAGGAACTATAGTATAAAACCTGGATGCAACATTTTAGGGATTAATGAAGTTGGGAAGAAAAAGAAACAAAACAACAACAATGAGGTGATTCTGCTTCCCAAATAAAGATCATGTTTAAATTCAATTTTAGTAAATGTTTTTCTGAGTATCTACTATGTGCAGGACATTTGTCAAGAGCAGTGGTAATGGAGAAGATGCCATTTGCTTAAGCAAAACTTAAACCACTGAACAATTTTCTTCTTACTCTTATTGCTGGCTTTGCAACAAGATTTCAACGACTCCCCCAGGGAGCCCAGTTTCAATTATTTAGACTTATGTTTGATCGAGTTTAACTAACCTAGTTTCTGCCAGCCTGGGGTTAGAAGGAGAGAAATGCAAAGGATAAGATTGTTCTATAGGGCCCTTTTGCAATAATTCAAAGACATTCACCGATTTATCAATGATTTCCAAATTGCAAAATTTCTAAGCAGCGGTAAATATTTAAAGCTCAAATAGAAATGGAAATAGAAGTAGGAATTAAGTCGTCTAATCCTTTCACCTGCTCTGATGCAATGCAAAGGCTTTAATGAGAGAAAACCCTTGGATATTTGCTGATGGTGCACTTGTGAACATCCCCTCCATTACCTAACACATGGAAAGAGTAATTTTTCACATTGACATTCACTTTTGAAAATGGTTTCATGTGTTAAAATAAATCTAACAAATGTACAGAATCCATTATTTTAAAGGAGAGGAACAGAAGTAAGCTGATTCATGCTATGAGAATCATTGTCTTTTAGCAAATGTCTCTGGCAGATCATCAGCAAAGTGTTTGCTAAAACTAAACCCTTAAGGAACTAACCCAAACTGCTTTGTGGGTTTTGTTTTGTTTTGTTTTTCCTAGCATGTAGAAATCCTCCAAAGCCCAGGACTAGACTTAAGAAGGGAACTTGACCAGCACAGACTGTCTTTTGCACTGTGTCTTTTCACAGATTGAGATGTCATTAATTTGGTTAATTGTTTCCCCAAGCAAGCATTGTCCCCATAGAAATAGAACATAGGGTGGGTGCAGATAGCAGAGACTGAAATACAGCATTGATAAGTCTACTACTAGCCAAAAAATAGACTTTTTCTTTCATGCTTCAGACATGTCATCGGGGGGAGCAGCCCTTGATGAAGGGCATCATGTAAGCAAAATGGAGAGTCAGTGAAAACGAGGAAAGACACCCACTGGCATGAATTGACACCGTGGCAGCAGCAGTGGGCTCAAAGAGAATGACGATTGTGAGGCTGGCTCAGGGCTAGGCAGTGTCTTGCTCTCTTATGCATCTGGTTGCTATGAGTCAGAACTGACACAACAGCACTAACACCAACAACAGCCAAAGGTTGGAAGTTCAACACCCCCCTCGTGAAGCTCTTTGAAAGGAATGCCTGGCAATGTGCTTCCAAAAAAATCTAAGCCCTGAAAATCCTGTGAAACAGTTCTGCTCTGCACACAGAATCAACATGAGTTGGAACCAACTAGATGGCAACTAAAAGCAACAACAAATGCCTTTATCTTTGGTGTCTCCTGACTGGCAACATAGTAAGATGCCAACTCTCCAGCGCTAAATCTAGCCCGGGCTCCCAGGATGGATTTTAACTACAGCAGAACTGAATTCCACTCTTCCATTTACCAGTTGAATCTTCTTGCTCAAGAGTGCTATCTTCATTAAGGTTTGAATTCTGCATCTGTAAAGTGGGACTCATAGATTTGAAACTGCTTATAAACTATAATCTATAGAAAGAGGTTGTTTGCTATTTTACTAGCTTATTTTAACTCTTCATTCTTCCTTTTCAATCAAAAAGGTTAGATAAATTAATATCTAAACACTTAAAAACAGGACAAACATCTCTCATGAGTCTTAATATTCATGTTTCTCAACTTATGTTGTTGTTGTTAGATGCCATCAGTACTGAATCATAGCAACCCTAAGTGCAACAGAACGAAACATTGTCCTGGCCTGCACCAACGTCACAATCATCGCTACATTTGAGCCCATTGCTGTTGCCACTGTGCCAATCCATCTCATTGGGGGTCTTCCTCTTTTTCTCCCACCCTCCACTTTAACAAACCTGGTATCCTTCTCCAGGGACTGCTCCCTGCTGACAATGTGTATGAGACAAAGTCTGGCCATCCAGGCTCCCAAGGAGCACTCTGGCTGTA
>NW_006408562.1:17293370-17294124 GCF_000296735.1 Chrysochloris asiatica | reverse complement strand
TCCTGAAAGCAGCCAGGGAAAACAGAAGTGTTACATACAAAGACAAGCAAGTCAGATTAAACTCATCTCTCAGCAGATACCATGCAAGCAAGGAAGCAATGGGGAGACATATATAAAACACTGAAAGAAAAAAACTGCCAACCAAGAATCATTTATCCAGTAAAGCTATCAATCAAATACGACAGCATTCTCAAAACATTCCAGGATAAACAGAAGCTAAGGGATTTTGGCAAAGCCAACCCTGTGCTACAAAACATCCTAAAGGGAGTTCTGTGGACTGAGAACCAACAAAAACTGACAACAACCCGAAACTGACATACATGACAGTGCCTCCCAGAACTAAATCGACAGAAGGAAGATTCGAGAACAGAACAAAACTATAAAAACACAATTAGAGAATCTGGGATGTCAATCTATGATCAGAACAATTGCAATGTGAAAGAAGGTAAACACGTAGGAACAGAGAGCCAGATGGTGAGAAGTTCAGGTAGATTAAAGGATAAAATAGGCTGCACTAAATGGAGGGAAAAGTTAATGGACTATAAGGTAACCTCAAAAATAAATAATACTTTACAACACACAAAGAAAATAAAAATCCAAGAACATGGAAACATTAAAACGATGAGGAAACTCACAAGAAAGAACACAAATAGCATGATATTAGCAAAGGAAGATACACAGAACAAAGAAAGCAACAACACCACAAAAAACAAATGTAATGGCAGCAATCAATCCATGCCTAAGGGGCACAACT
>NW_006408562.1:17286659-17291769 GCF_000296735.1 Chrysochloris asiatica | reverse complement strand
CCCAACCCATAGCACCCCTGTATAGGGTTTCCGAGGAGCAGCAGGTAAGTTTGAACTGCTGACCATGTGGTTCAAACCGACCTTGTAGGCACCAGGACTCCATGATACTATTTTGAAAAAAAAGAGAAGACAAAGCTCTCTAGCAATGGAACATTCCATAGTCCTCTTCCAGAAAGCCTGAGGTTCTGCCTTACAGGATGTGGTATATAACCTCTGCCTTATATCCTAAAACAAAAGTCCTGAGACCAAGCAGTAATAGTGGGGTAGTGTCTCTTCTACCTAATTATGGTGCTCAGAAATGTTTTAAAGACTCCTTGTTGTGCGTGGCTAAAGCATCAGCTCCTAATGAAAAGGTAGGTAGTACTGCTTCTATCAAGATTTACAGCCTTGGAAACCTTATGGGCAAGTTCTGCTCTCTCAGGTAGGGTTACTATGGGTTAGATTCTACTCAATGGCAATGGGTTTGGTTTGGTTTGATTCAGTTTTTAAAATTGTCTGTGACTAACATTTTTACTTGGAAGAGTGAAGAGTTATGACAGGGCCACTTCATTAGTATCATGATCTTCCAGTAAACTGACAGCTGAGACTACCATCTGACGCTTCTGGGAAACAAGTGAATGGGACATACACTGAGCCTAACAGAGCCTTCCCATTGTGGAGGTGAGGTTGCTACCATGCAGTGGAGACCTTGGGGACTTTCTACAATACTTTTTTTTTGTTCAATAGTCAAAGTAACAGACAACAAAAAGCTGTAAGTAAATAACTAATGAAAGTTTGGGTAAACCCTGAACTCCGAACTCTGGTCCAGGCAAGGGGGATTAAGAATAAACCAAGAGAGAGAGAGATCATGGATGTCACCTCAGGCCTTGTGATAAGTTGAAGAAATGATGGCACAGACTTCTCCTTTGTTTTGTATTCTGGTTTCTGCCTGAACATTTAATACAGTAGATGCGGACGATGTCCATGGGGCTGATTCCAGCAAAAAATGACTCATCCTGTTTTCTATTTTGTTTTTAAATTTTAATTAAAATGTCCTCTATGAGAACATCTACTCTTTGACTCAAACAGACAGTATTTCTGACACTTGTCTTACACCTGTCCGGATTTACAAGTTTCTGTTACCCCGGTAACCTCTGTAGGAAATTGAATTTACCACTCTTGTTTGGAAAGATAGTTATTTCCATACCTTTTCTTATTTTTTTTTTATTTTTCTTTTCTCCATATGTTCTAATAGGAGTTGATCATTGTTGTCAGCTTAAATTTATCTATGTATTTTGTTCTATTTTTGGTGGGTTGAGATGTACTGTTGATTTCAAAACTTGCATAACCTAAAGATTATCAACGTTGAAATACAATGAGGATGTGGTTGCAATATATCCTTCATCTGCAACAAAGTAAGTGGATTCACCTGGGCACCATTCTAAATGAGTGGGTATGGGTGTGGCTGAACATGTGGTTGTTGGGTTACACAAATGCTGGGCTGGTGTTCCTGAGGCTATAGACACATGACCCTCTCAAAGCAGGGCATGCAGAGCCCAACTTTTCATGAGATTCTTTGACCTCCAAAGATGCTCAATATTGAATGGTGGTAACAGAGTCTGCTTAGAACTTCTCCATTAGAAAATATAACTAGAAAAGGGGAGTCCCTAGAGTTCAGGCTTTATTCTGAAAATTGTTCAGCTTTTCTTTATGTTCTAAAAAGCTTTCTATATGCCCAGAGTGACTCCTGAGAATACATTCCCTGCTCCCTCATTTCCTAATATAACTGTGCAATGAAACACAAGTAGCAAAAATAACCTGCATTTGTCTCTTTCTTGATACCTGAACAAGAGTCTATAAAAAAGGCAGTTCAATTTACCTCTATGTGTATCAACTTAGTATTATATGGAATGTTTGTCACTGGATCCCCAGAACAAGTCCAGTGCTAGTCACAGGATAAGCCCCCAAACCAAATAAATCATTGTCAAGTCAATTCTGACTCATAGTAATCTTATAAGACAATAAAAATGCCCTTTAATTCAGTAAATTTTTACAAAGGCTATTTTCTAGACACGCTGATATATTGTTGGAAACCAATAAGGCCTTATAAATATTTAATAAAAGAATGGGTGATTTCCCTAAACAAATCTTAGGTTTAGGGAAATCCGTTTAGACGATACCTTGGACTATGTGCACATGAAGATCCTTACCTCCAACCTCCTGACCTTTCAGATGGCAATTATTCCCTAAAGGTAAGATATCTAAGAATAGCAAGTTTGCAACTTTAAGACAGATAAATCGCTAATTTGGTCAGAATGAATACATTTGTTAAGCACGTAATGTAATTCATACAGTTCCTCAGTTTAGACCAGTCTGAACAAAAATCCGCTACAGAGTAAATATCTTCACAAATGTGTTCCCAAAATTTAATATAATGTGAGCAGGGATGTTATCTTACTTATTACTAAACCAAGAAGAGGTTGCTGTTTAACAATTTAGTTCAAAATAATTAGCCTCAAAGAAGCTATGATTTAGAAATGCTACCCCAAACTCACATTAAGTTTAATTGAGTTTACAGTGCAAATAGAAACTGAGGGAAGCAAAGTCATCCCTTTTAAAATGAAATTTAGGATAAATTCGAGATTTATAGCATGCTGTTGACCTGCTTTTTTGTTCAGAAATCATTACCACTGTTTGTCTATGGCCATTTTCACATCATTAACTTTTATAGATCTCATTTGTTTATTTATATATGTTTTTACCACTGCATTTATCCAGTTAGAGTTCTTCATTTGTAGACCTCTAAAACTATGTTTGAGTGGCTACATATTCCACAGTCTCCCTGTTCGTCCCTGGGTCAGCCTTTGTCCTTACTACTCTGTAGCTGATTCTTGCAGTTCATTCTAGTTCTCCTGGAATTTCCCTGTTGATGTTCATGCTTCCTAAATTCTCTCCCTAAAGAGATGCTAGCCACGTGTTAATATCTGAGTATAATTATCTATTGTTTCATTGGAGTTTTTCCAAAGAGAGACTTTGAATTTTTTTCTCATAAAATATATGAAGCATTTTATAGAAGAAAGCCTAAATGGAAATTTGTGCTGTGATCTGGAGAACTCACCAAATAAAAGCAGACAGGGAAGAGAACGCCATAGTATACCATGGAGGTAGAAGAGTAGAGTAGGGAGGGGGCTGTGATCTGCTGTCACCTTCCATGATATGCACACTTTCTTCACCTGTATGTTGTCATTGTTAAGCACTGTCCAGCTGGTTCTGACTCATAGTGATCCTATATAGGGTTTCCAAGAAGCAGCTGGTAAGTTTGAACCGACAAACTTGGGGTTCAAATTGATCTTGCGGTCCAGTGCTTTATGCTACAGTGTGATTGTATAAATACAGTTAATAAAAAATTCCCCTAAATGCTTATCCAAGCAAATAGAAAGGTATTGAAACCAGTTGTTCACTATTTTATCATCAGCTATAGTATCAGTTTTGGAAGCACAGCCAGAATACCCATTAGAAGCAAGGATGACAAGACTTTGTTTCTCATACTTTGGACATATTATCTACCATAAGGGACTTGTACCCGGAAAAGGACATCTTGCTTGGTAAAGTGGCAACCAGTGGAAAAGAGGACGACCCCCAATGAGATGGAGTGACACAATGGTTGCAACAGTGGACTCAAACATAATAATGGTTTAGAGGATGGCACAGAACTGGGCAGTATTTTGTTCTGTTGTGCATAGGGTTGCTTTGAGTTGGAACCAACAGGATAGCAAGTATTGATAACACCTAGTTACAACAGATTTTAACATTATGTCATTATTTATATTCATTTTCTATTGTCATGTACCGAATTACAATAAAACTTAAATTTGAAAATGACTTCAATTAAGAAAAAAATAGATTGTAATTCCTCTAGGTCAGAAGTTCAGCACAGTGTGACTGAATTCTCTGCTCAAGGATACCATAGGTTAAAAGTACATTGTCCAGCAATGTCCACTTGGTGCAGCACGTAGGGAAGGCATGCTTTTTTTTGGGGGGAGGGGGTCTCCTCGCTGTTGTGGGGAGTAAAACCAGGTCTTTGCCACATGGGCAGTATGTCAGACAAGTACAATTTTGATGGTGACGACTTTGATGATGTGGAGGAGGAGGAAGGACTAGATGACATGGAGAATGCCGAGGAGGAGGGCCAGGAGAATGTTGAGATCCTTCCGTCAGGGGAATGACCACAGGCCAACCAGAAGCGGGTCACCACGCTGTACATGACCAAGTATAAGCGAGCCCACATGCTGCGTACTCGAGCCCTCCAGATCGCTATGTATGCCCCATGATGGTGGAGCTGGAGGGGAAGACAGACCCCCAGCTCATCGCCATGAAGGAGCTCAAGGCTGGAAAGATCCCCATCATCATTTGCTGCTACCTACCAGAAGGGAGCTATGAGGACTGGGCGTGGATGAACTAGTCATCACCGACTGAGCCCCAGCCGCCTTCCCCCACCTTCTGCTCTTCATCTATTCATCAGTATAAATCATAAAATGCTCCGCCTTCCAAAAAAAAAAAAGAACATTGTCCATTAGACTGAGTTCTTATATGGAGGTTCTGGAGACAATAACACTTCCAAATCCAGTTTTGATTTTGAAGAATTCAGTCTCTGAGGTTTTAGGACTAGGCCCCCTTTCCTTGCTGTCTTTCATCAGGGACTGCTCTCAGCTTCCAGAGTTTGCCCATGTTTCTCATAATAAGATCCCCTTCATCTTCAAGCCAGAATGATATATCAAATGTTCTTCAATTTCAAATCTCTGATTTCCTCTGTGACTAAAGGGGGTGTCTGAGCGAGTGGACATCGCCCACCCTCACCACTGGTGGGTTCTTCTGCCACGCATGCACACAGATACTCTCAGCCCAAGAGCCATCCCTGAACTGTTTTTTGTTTGTTTGTTTGTTTGTCTGTTTGTTTGTTTGTTTGTTTGTTTGTTTGTTTGTTTGTTTTAATATGGAAAAAACCAGAACAAGGGGTTTGGAGAGGAAAAGAGAGTTTAAAAACAAAACAGGCTGAAAATTAAATTATATACTGAGTTAGAGCATAACAACCAACAGTGGCATCTTTGAAATCTCTCAGGCATCTTTGAAG
>NW_006408562.1:17277003-17282161 GCF_000296735.1 Chrysochloris asiatica | reverse complement strand
GATCAGAGAAAAAGAGGAAAACCCCCAACAACAAGGATTGGCCAAGTGGCAGCATCAATGGACTCAAGCATAGCAATAGTAGTGAGGTTCGCCCATAATTGGCAAATGTTTTGTTCTGCTGTGCATAAGGTCGCTATGAGTCAGTACCAACTCGATGGCACCTAAAAACACAACAACAACCTGTGGTATGCTTTATTATGCCATTGGTAGGTAAATAAAACAACAAGCATAGTTGTACATCCTTCCTACTAAGACCCCCAGGTACACGTATTATCAAAGTGGCAGCATCAATGGGCTCAAGCATGGCAATGGTATTGAGGTTGGCCCAGGATTGGGCAGTGTTTTGTTCTTCTGTGCATAAGGTCGCTATGAATCGGTACTGACTCGATGGCACCTAACAATAACAACAACAGAGGAAAAACATGTCTTCTAAATGTGAGCTAGGATTCACACTGTATGTAAATTCTATAAATGTGACAATGTATATAACAGTGCTTGCCACTTAATAGGTCCTCAGTAAATATTAGTTATCTTGCTTCTTCCTAATTGGAAATACTTAATATATAAAAAACATAATTTCTCTCAATTCCCATTTTACTCCCTTTTCCTTTCATTAAAATGATTTCTTTTTCACTGGGTTTTAGTTTGCCTATTTTCTTTTCTGTTTCAAATCCCATATATGCATTCCAAAGCAAAACCATCAAAATATAATAACCCATTTGCAAAACTGGGTAATTAACTCGGTTCGTGTTTTCAAAATGATTTCTGGTATTCATGTTAATTTGCTAGTCTTATTCAAATTGAATTTGACTTTTATTCACAAAATGACTATATCGAGGATTGGAGTAAGGCTTCACTTCCTAGTAGTGGTGAAGGTGGCCAGAAGAGCTATGATTAAAGAATGTAGTAAAATTAAAAATACGTAATTTTGTGATTGAATAGCATTGTGCATTTATTGGTGCTTTCCATTTATAACAGGGGAACAAATCATTTTATTCAAGTATACTCAGCAAGAATATCTGACCTAAAACTAAGGATTCTTAGAATGGAAGAAAATCATGGTATTTGCTGGAAATGTGGTTTTTTTCTGGGCACTTGTGCAACCGATCACTCTAATAAGCATGGGCGTTAGCTATCAAACTGAAAAGATCTTGCATCTCTTTATCACAATGTGGTGTTTCTCTTATATGTGTGTCAAGCATCATCATCACTATTCATGTTCTGCTTTTCTGGGACTCAGCATTTCCATTTTAAAATCCTATTCAGCTACTAATACTTCATTATGAAGCAGCCTATTGGCTAAAGTTGTTATTTATACAGGCAATGAGCTTCACAGCATATTTTCCAAGTGATGATTAAATTCAGTCCCTCTTAATGATACCCTTTGATGGTGTTACTCTGCCGATCTTGTTATAGATTATTTCTATTATGCATGCTTACATCAGGAAGCAAATGCTAACCTATTTTCCAAGTTTCTTAATAAATGCCTTTATTGAGGATGGATGTCAAGTTCCAGCTCACAAGCCTCAGTATTTTTATTGTCTGGCACCTTCAATCGATTCTATTCATCATCTGTCAATATGCACCCCTTTTATTTGCAAAGAAGTTACCTGGAATGTTAAGAAACCATTACCTGATCAAAAAAGCAGTGACTTAGTCTCAGAATATATTTCAAGGACACTTAGTTGCTTGCTTATGGGCAATACCTGCCTTTTAGGAGAATTTGTTGTTGTTGCTGTTGTTGGTAAGTGCCATCTCATCAATTCCTACTCAAATGATTGGAGAAATGACAACAGAAATAAAATGGAACAACAAGGTGTCCTCATCAATTGTCTATGGCTTAACCATACCCCTGTATCTTCCTCAGCATGGAATAAAAGTGACTTAAGAAAAGATCTCATTTGTCATTTTCTACACTGGAAGTTGATACAAGAGACTCTATAAAATATCAGATAACAAACAGGAAACCTTCACTTGGGAAAATATTTTCTTCAAGAGATAATCCACTGCAGGGATTCAATAATCAATTATTAATCATCTAGTTAGTTATGTTTTCAGAAGAGGATTGGTGTGCACCCATAAAGATTATAGGCTAGTAGTAGAGAGATGCAAATAAAAACAACATGAGATATCTCACATCAGCATTAATAGGAAAATTAAAAACAAAAATTTTTGGAGAGGGTGTGAAGTGACTGGGACCCTTCTATACTGTTGGTGGGACTGTAAAATGGTTTAAGCACTGTGGAAAATGGTATGGCACTTGATCAGAAATTTGGAAATAGAAATACTCTATGACCCATCAATCCCTTTACTTGGTATGTATCCGCAAGAAATAAAAGTCAGGACATGATTAGATATATGTACACCAAGATATATGTACACAGATGTTCAATGACACACTATTCACAATAGGTAAAATATGGAGACAACCTAAATGTCCATTAATGGAAAAGTGAAAAAACAGATTTAGTATTCCAAACAATGGAGTACTAAGTAATGTTGGGGAATAATGATGAATCTATGAAACATCTCATAACATGGATAAACTTGCATAACATTATGCTGAGTGAAATAAGTCAACCACAAAGAATAAATATTGTATGAGTCAACAGTTTTTAAAAACTCAAGAAAAGGCTTTCAAATTAAAAGTAACATTCTTTGATGATTACGAGGGGTGGCAGGGAAGAGAGAGTAATTAATTCACTGGCTAGATGGTAGGCACATGTTAACTCAGGTGATAAGGAAGGCAACATACAAGAAGAGGGAGGTTTGCAGAAGAGTGATGAAGATAGATTAAGACACAGGGAGGTACTGAAGGTCTATACGGGGTGGAGGTTAATAGGGATACAGGCACAACCTTGGGACAATAGTTTCCTGTGTGTAAATTCATGGACAGAGACACAGGTTGAATGGAAGAGTGTATAAGAATTTGAAAGAGGGGTATTTATGCATGGGTAACCACACAGAGGAAGCAGGATGACTAGTGCTGAATGGAGGGAATTTCGGTCATTGAGATGAAACAAAGTCTATGGTTTTCTTCATGTAAAACTGATTAACTTGTCTGTAAACCTTCACTCAATTAATGATAAAAAGTTTAATAATGAAAAAAAAAAGATTACTAGGAACCCTAAATTGCAGTTCTAATCTGTCATATAGTACCACCAAGAATCAGAATGACTAGAAACATAAAATAATAGAAACAAAGGTCATTCTTGTAGATATCTTCCAGTATTCACTATCTACTAGGAAGTGTTTGAAACCCTGAAGTTCAAATTATGAATAACCACCCAGCCACCATAATCATTATAGTAGTAGTAGTAATAATAATAATAATAAATATCTATCATATATTGGGTGCTTCATAACCATCAGGTGCATTGTAATATCTCTTACCAGACTCTCAAAATGTCTCTCAAAAGTTCTCAAAAACCTCAGAAGTAGCTTTGAGATTTACCAATGGAAAAATTAAGTTCCCATTATATGATCCTCTTTATACATCATTGTGCTTATCTGTAAAATTTGAAAAATCATAAGGCCAAACTCATAGGGTCATTTCCAATGATTAGATAGGCACATATAAAGAAAGTGCTTAGAAAAGTACCCTACACATATCAGGCATCCTTAAATATCTTGATGAAATCATAAAAAGTGAAGAGAAACATGTTACAGAGCCAGGCTCAAAACATGAACCTAGTGTGTTCGATTTACATGCACCCCCAATAAAAATAAACCTTGTTGTTGTTGTTAAGTGCAATCGAGTCAGTTTCAACTCATAGCAAGCAACCCTGTATTAGGTTCCAAGTAGCAGCTGGTGAGTTACTGCCAACCTTGTGGTTCAAACCGACTTTGAAGTCCAGTGGCATTACCCCACGGTTCCACACCAGGACTCCAAAATGACTGGGTCTTGGGACTCTCCCACCTCCATGATTGTGAGACATTTCCTTGTTATAAACTTCTCTTTATAAATGTATATAAGTTTCACTGGTTTTGCTTCTCTGGAGAACCCAGCCTAAAACAACTCCCCACCTCCCCATCCAGAGATTACAGTTTAAAATAAACCTAATGTTCTAAAATGTTAACACAAGTAATCTCTGGATGAGAAGGAGAGGAATTGTCTTAGGCTGTGTTCTCTAGAGAAGCAAAACCAGTGAAACTTATATATGCATATAAAGGGAAGTTTATATCAATGAAATGACTCAATTGCAGAGTTGGGAGAGTCCCAAGTCCAGGTCAGAGGAATGAGGCAGGCATGTTCAGCAGGCAGGCAGGCAGACAGGTAGGCAGACAACAGAGCAGGCCATTGGCTCAAGTCCAAAGAACTAGAAATTGGAGGATGAGCCAGATGTAAGACCCAGACCCAGTACAAAGCCAAAAAAAAGCTTTAGCTGAGGGTCCATTATATCAGAAGCAGGCCATATACACCCAAGGAAGCATGCTTTCAACTGATTGGCTGCTCACCACAAATCATCATAGAGTTAACTACACTGTTTCTGTTCGTAGTCAATTAACATAAAGTTAACTATTCTCTTCATAGCCAATGATCAGAGAGTGAAGTCAGCTGCATTAAATCTCACAGGAGGATAACCAAGTCTCAACTGCCAGATCACTGACAATCCTGGCCCAGTCAAGTAGACACAAAACCTCACTGATCACTGGAGGGAATATAAATTATAGGCAATATCTTAACGTTTTCTGCAAATTTTATTAAATTAACATAAACCATTAAAAAAACAACAAATTATAAAGGAATAAACTAAAAGTTGTCACTATTTTGTTTTATTTCTTGTATTAGGAAATAGTAAATGAGTTTTCTTAAAAGACCATTCCTAAACAGGAAGCATTTTATAACTGTCTTCCTTCAAATTTCCTACTCTAACATTTGCCCAAATTTGTTTTTCTAATTCTAACATAGATATTAAATGTTATTTTCCACATTATCAATTATATTGTATAATGAAGTAAAAATGCATCTCCAAAATAAATTTTTTCCTGCTGAAATTAATTTTTTAAATGAGTGTATGTTTTTAATTACAATTAATTTCCCCTCTGGTATTGGTCTCAATGTCAAGAAAACAAAAATCCTGACCACTGGACCAATAAACAACATTCTTATCAACAAAGAAAAGATTGATGTTGTCAAGGACTTCATTCTTCTTGG
>NW_006408562.1:17275721-17276496 GCF_000296735.1 Chrysochloris asiatica | reverse complement strand
GATGGCACCTGACAACAACAATTGGGCTGACGACAAAAGTTCTATTATTTCACATCTACAAGAATTTCAAGAATAACTGCACTAAACCAAAAGAATCAGTGTGACTGATAGCATCTTTATTTCACGTATGAAGCATATACCAAACCAAGTTGAGTTCAGAGCCAAGATATCTTCTCTGCTCAACACATTGGAAGGAAACCTGATGATAAGTACTGGACTGCTAACATAAGGTTGGCAGTTCAAATCCACCAGCTGCTCCACAAGAGAAAGGTGGAAACTTTCAGATTCTGTGAAGATTTACAGCCTCAGAAACCATGTACAGGGTCATTAGGCATTAGAGTCGACTCAAGACAGTGATTAGGCTTAAACATTTGACTAGATGTAAGGATTGATTTTCTCAATCTATACTGTATTTCAAGGAACTGTTTCAAACTCTATCAATAATTCAAAGAGGCAAATGACACAGTTTCTACTTTCATGAAATATGCAATCTGGGAAATTGGGATTCAAAAATCTATCAACAAAGTTCACAATGAAAGGACACTTTCCATGGAAAGTTGGTGGGTTTGCTATCACTGTATCAAATGCGGGTAATACACCCAATATTAGATTAATTCCATGACAGCAGATGTAACATCTTGT
The DNA here is from genome assembly GCF_000296735.1 of Chrysochloris asiatica. Classification (NCBI taxonomy): domain Eukaryota; kingdom Metazoa; phylum Chordata; class Mammalia; order Afrosoricida; family Chrysochloridae; genus Chrysochloris; species Chrysochloris asiatica. The sequence continues at coordinate 17,275,854 of NW_006408562.1, read as the reverse complement.
AAATCTATAATTCTTTTCAATGGGTTGAGTGTATATGACCATTATCTTGTCCCACCCCTCTTTAAAAATTCAAGGCATTATTTCTCTATAAAATATATTAACTACAGCTAAGGTGATTGTGGTTAATGTTCAA
>NW_006408562.1:17271741-17273901 GCF_000296735.1 Chrysochloris asiatica | reverse complement strand
ATAGTCCTGAGTGTTTTGGTGTATGTAGAAAGAAAAAAACAAAACAAAACAAAAAAAACCAGAGGGAATAGAGGCAAATACTGCATGGAGGGGATTGTAATCATTGTAATGAAACGAAATACGACAGGATGAGTGTAAAGATGATATTCTCCCATGTAAACTATCACTCAATTCACAATAAAAAAAAAAAAACTTTAAAAATAAAAAGAGAGATAGGGCAAAATAAATTTTCCACATAGTGTCCTTCCAGTTACAGAACTCAAAATTCATGACTTCTTCCATTTTAGACATGAGAATAAAGTGCCTCAGTATGGGTTCCTGCCTTCTCCACAGCCACAAATGGAGCCAGAGTCCCAAATGTTAGGATTCTATGATTTTCCAGTCATAAATTTCTAATTATTCAGTAAGAATCTAAAGGGCTGTATTTGACATAATTAAGAATTCATATTTCATTTAAATGAACAATATAAGACCCTGATTATAGTAAAGATGCTTTTGATAAGCCCAAATTATAATGGCACAGCTCTTAAAGGTAGAGACATGCAATATGACTTCCCAAGTTTTTCTTCAAGTCAATCTGGTGTCAAATGCTAATCAAGAAATTCCCCAACTACAATGTCAGACCCTGGATTCTACCAACATGACTTTTCTGAAAACACTGGAAAACTCCAGAAGCTAAGGAAAAAAAATCCCTAACTTAAGATGTTTCACTTGATGTACCCCTTAATGAGAGAAAATTGTTTGCAACTGCTGCAACATTGAAGCCCAGCTGTTGACAATCTTAAATGAAGTCACACATTGAAATGATTCTGTTCTCATTAGAAACAGCAACCTCTAAGCACAGACCGTGTCCTCTTGTCTTAACACGCCCTGAGCTTTCAGCATTAGTAGCGTTATCTCGTCACCATAGAGTCCACTGAATGTGTTATTCCAGTTGAGAAACTGTTCATTCTTAAACCTCAGTTCAGGTGTTATCTTCCCTAGAAGATTTCTAAGACCAAACCTTTATCATTGCAATCTGGACTAATGTCATCTTGAATGTCCCTATTACAGTCCCTATTGGTAAACAAATGGTTGGTGGTTCAAGTCCCCCCATAGGTGTCTCATAAGAAAATCCTGGTCATTTACTTCCACAATATCAGCTACAGAAAACCCTATGGAGCTACTCACACACATGAAGAAATCATGAGTCAAAATCAGCTAAAAGACAATTGGATTTAAATGTTCACATAGAACTGTATACTTTTTTTTTTTTTTATTCATCATGTATTTCACTCATTTATTTACTTGTTCACTTATATCGTATTTAGTTAAATGTCTCATCCATAACTGGCACTGTCTTAGATATAGGCAGCATTAACGGACTCAAGTGTGGCAACAGTAGAGAGGTTGGTCCAGGATCAGGCAGTGTTTCGTTCTTCAGTGCGTAAGGTCACTATGGGTCTGTGCATAAGGTCGCTATGGGTAAGTATCAACTCAATGGCACCTAACAACAACAACAACCACAACATAGAGAAGAAAACAGAGAAGGTGACCATCTCAATGAAACTTACAGTCTAATGGAAAAAGACAGCAAATAAACACACACACAAAATCAATGATAAGGTTATTACTCTTTTGATTGTTATTAAAAGGGAAGTGAGTGGGATGAGGGTATTTGTGATAGAATAAAAATGGTGGAAGAATTACTTAAGGGTATTATTAAGAAAGTTATTTGAGCTGAGAAATGTGAAGTATGATGTCCAGCCAATCATATGAAATGCTCAGTCAAGAGCAACCCACTCACAGTGGTCAGCAAGAACATAGGCTTCCAGCTAGAGAGTTTGTCTCAAAACCCAGAAAGCATCTTGATAGCTGAAGCCCAGTCCATAAGTGAAAAACTGAAATCAGATGAGTTTGGGATACATATAGAGGCTGGAATATATGAGGTCTTCTAGGAAATTTAATTTAATATTAAGAGAAATTGTTGTTGGTGTTTAGTGCTGTTGACTCAGTTCTGGCTCATAGCAACCTTGAATACAGTGTCGGAGGAGCAGCTGGTGAATTTACTTCTGAGATTTTTGTTCAACCTGACCTTGCATTCCAGTGCATTATTCCACCGTGCCACAGAAATAGGAAGGAATTAAATGGTTTTAAAGAAGGGTACAACATTATTATATA
>NW_006408562.1:17262103-17270032 GCF_000296735.1 Chrysochloris asiatica | reverse complement strand
CAGAGTGCTCCTTGGAGGCAAAGATGGCCAAACTTCGTCTTTCATACTTAGGACATATTGTCAGGAGGGACCAGTCCCTGGAGAAGGATATCATGTTTGGTAAAGTGGAGGGTCAGAGAAAAAGAGGAAGACCCCCCATTGACATGGATTGGCCAAGTGGCAGCATCAATGGACTCAAGCATGGCAAGAATAGTGAGGTTGGCCCAAGATCGGGCAGTGTTTCGTTTTGCTGTGCATAAGGTTTCTATGGGTCACTACTGACTCGATGGCACCTAACAACAATAATGATGTGGTGCTGTGGATTAATGTCTTGGAGAGCAAAGTCAGTTTGAACCGCAAGGTTGGCAATTCAAGCTCACCATCTGCTCCTCAGAAAACCCTAAACAGATTTGCTATTGAGTGGAAACAACTGAAAGGCACTTGTCGACAACAACAGCAACAACATTCAGCACACATAGCTGTATTATCAGCATATCATAGGTTATTAAAGAATCTTCCTCTAATCCTAATCCTGATGCCATGCTCTTCTTCATATAATCCAGCTTCTCAGATATTTTGTTCATCATACAGATTCAGTATGTATGGTGAAAGAATACAGTCATGGTGCATACCTTTCCTGATTTCAAGCCATTCAATATCCTCTTGTTCAAACGACTGCCTCTTGATTCCTAATTAATACAATCAAGTGTTATGAAATACCAATTTTTTTGCAATGTTATCATAGCTTGTTATGGTCCACACAGCAAAAAATCTTTGGATAGTCAGCAAAGCAGAAGTAAACATCTTGTTGGTGTTTTCTGCTTTCAGTCAAGATCCATCTAATGTTAGCTGAGATCCATAGTTCCATGTCCTCTTGTGAGTCTGACTTGAATTTCTGGTAGTTATCTGTTGATATGCTGTTGAATCCATTTTTCAATTATCTTCAACAAAATTTTATTTGCACAGTAATAATATCATTCAATGATTTTCACATTCTAATGTGTCCCCTCTCTTTGGATAGCACAGATAATGGCTCTCTCCCAATCAGTTGGCCAAGTTGTGTCTTCCAAATTTCTTGGCGTAGATGAGTGAACACCTCTAGTGCTGCATGAGTTTATTGAAAAGTTTTCATTTTGTCTTCTGTCAATTCCTGGAGGCTTGTCTTTTTTGCCATTACCTTTAGTGCAGCTTGATCTATGTCCTACAATACCGTTAGTTCTTGGTCATATGCTACCTTTGAAATGCTTGAAAACTGACCATTTGTTTTTGGTAAAGTGACTCTTTGTGTACCTTACCTCTTCTTATGATGCTTTCTGCATCATTCAATATTTTGCAAGTTGAGTTCCTGGAGTCCTTCAATATTGAAAGTTGCAGCTTGAAGTTATCCTTCATTTCTTTCAGTTAGAAAAATGCTGAGACTATACTTCCCTTTTGGCTTTGTAACTCTAGGTCCTTGCATATTTCATTATAATACTCAATTTTGTCTTCTCCGGCTGCTCTGTGGAATTTTCTGTTCAGCTCCTTGACTTCCTCATTTCTTCCCTTCACTTTAGCATTTTTACACTGATAGCAAGTTCCAAAGTCTCTTCTGACATTGATTTAGATATTTCTTTCTTGATTTTTTAATCATCTTTTGCTTGCTTCTTGTATGATGTTTGATGTCATCCCACAGCTCTTCTGGTGGTCAGTCATTAGTGTCTAATGCATCAAATCTGTTGTTAAATTTAGGTGGGATATGTTCAAGGTCATATTTTGGCTCTTAAGGATTTTTTTTTTTCTTCAGCTTCAGCCAAAATTTACATATGAACAATTGGTTCCACAGTCTGCCCCTGGCCAAGTTTTGACAGATGATATAGAGCTTTTCCACCATCTCTTCCCTCAGATGTAGGCAATTTGATCCCTCTATATTCCATCTAAGGAGCTCTGGTAGCATAGTGGTTACGATCGGGCTGCAAACCTCAAGGTCATCAGTTCGAAACTACCAGCTGTTCTGCGGGAGAAAGATTAGGCTTTCTGCTCCCATAAAGATTTACAGCCTCAGAAACCCTGTACAGGGTCGCTATGAGTCGGAACCGACTCCATGGCACATAACAACAACAACAATATCCCATCTGATGAGGACCACGTGTGCAATCACCTTTTATGTTGTTTACAAAAAGTATTTTGCAATGAAGAATTCATTAGTCTTGCAAAATTATGTATCATGTGATCTCTAGCATAGTTTGTGTCACCAACCCATATTTTCTGACTACTGATCCTTCTTTGTTTCCAACCTTTGCATTCTAATCACCATTGATTATCAATATATATTGATTGCATGTTTGATCAGTTTCAGACTGAAGAAGTTGGTAGAATTCTTCAATTTCATTATTACTGACTTTAGTGGTAGGTGCATAAATTTTAATAATAGTTTTATTAACTGGTTACTTATATGGATATTATCTTATCAAAGATAGTGTTATATTTCAAGATATATCTTAAAATGTTCTTTTTGATGATGAATATGCAATTCCTCTTGAATTTGTCATTCCCAACATAGTAAATTGTATGACTGTCAGAATCAAAATGACCAATACCTGTCCATTGCAGCTCACTATTGCTTGGGATATCCATCTTTATGTATTTAATTTTATTTTTGACAACATCCAATATTTCTAGATTTGTACTTCATACATTCTGTGTTCTGATTATTAATGGATGTTTGCAGCTGTTTCTTCTCATTTTGAATTACTCTCTGTCAGCAACTGAAGATCTCAAAAGCTTCACTCCATTCACGTCACTGTGGTCATCTCTAATTAGAGGAGACAGCTCTTCCCCAGTCACATTTTGAGTACCTTCCAACCTGAGGGGCTAATCTTCCAGCACAATATCTGACAAAATTCTGTTGCTATTCATAATGCTTTCATCTTCTGGCACTATATTTGATAATGTTCGGCTGGTACTCGTAAGATTTTCTGTGAGAAAACATTCAGAATTAGTCTGCCTGTCCTCCTGCCTAGTCTATTTTAGTTTGGAGGATCCACTGAGACCCATCCATGGGTGACCCTCAGGATATTGCAAACATCATTGCCAAGATTTTCAACATTGCAGCATCATGCAAGCCACACAGTGTGACAAGCTGACTGCCCTTCATTTGAGGCCTTCCAAGTCAATCCTTCATGCATTCAAATATAGCAAATGCTTTAAAAACTCACCTCTTTATTTGATTTGAAAGTTCTCAGTGTTGTACATTTTGGTTTATTTTTATTCTTGTGAAGGCAGTCAGTTGGTCTTTTCAATGAAAAATTCATGTCTTTCAGTTCCAGGAAAAGTTTTGTTGTACCATTTCTTTCCCAGCTCTCTCTCTGTTTTGCTGTTGTCTTGTTCTGAAACTCCTGTTAGTGGAATTTTGACTTGGATCCTCGAATTTTCATCATGCTTCTATTTTTCAACCCATCGTCCTATTCTAACTTTCTGAGAATTTACTTGATTTTGTATTGTAGCATTTTTCTTGCCTTAAAACCTAGGCATGAACAACTAGATAGTAAGTGACTATGGTTTACTAACTTTATTTGGACTAGGAAAGGAACAGTTTTATGAGGAGCATGCATAAGAGCTGTATTATATATAAAGGGGGTCTTGAAAAAATCTCCATCATTTAAATCCTTTCTTTCATAAACCTTTTGAATCTGGCTTATATTTCAGATATATTACCTTTGACATGCCTATTTTTGGAGCGAGTTGGTTTGAATCACAAGATCAGTGGTTCAAGCTCACCAGCTGCTCTTCAGAAACCCTATGCAGGTTTGCTATGGGTCAGAACCAAGTCAATGACACTTAAAAACAATAATGACAACATTTTTGGAGAGAATAATAGAGACATGGGATATACATTTGCTTTTAATATGAACATAAAGATGACACTAGCCACCCTACCACAGCACACGCTACTCAGCTGGGCTTGGTAATTCATTTCAATGGTCAAATAGAATCAGAAATCACTGCCACGATTTGGGTGTTTATTAGGGAAGTTGTTGTTGTTGTTGTTATGTGCCGTGGGGTTGGTTCCGACTCATAGAGACCCTGTACAAGGTTTTCGAGGCTGTAAATCTTTATGGGAGCAGAAAGCCTCATCTTTCTCCCGTGGAACAGCTGGTAGTTTCGAACTGCTGACCTTGCGGTTCGCAGCCCGATTCGTAATCGCTACGCTACCAGAGCTCATTAGGGAAGTTAGCAGGTTACAATAAGGATAGAAAATATTTGAGGACTAAGGCGCACCTTACCCATGCCATGGTTTTCTCAAATGTTTCATATGCATGTGAAAGTTGTACAGTTAATATGGAATGCCATAGAAGAATTGATGCATTTGAGTTATGGTGTTGGAGAAGAATATTAAAAGTACCATGGACTGCCAGAAGAAAAAATAAATCTATCTTAGAAAAAGTACAATGAGAATGCTTCTTAGAAGCCAAGACGGTGAGACTTTGTCTCCTATACTTTAGACTTGTTATTAGAAAAGAAAAGTCCCTAGAGAGAGACATCATGTTTGGTAAAATGGAGAATCAGCAAAAAAGAACAAGACCTCAGCGAGATGAATTGATACAGTGGCAGCAACAATGGGCTCAAACTTAAATATATTTGTGAGGATGGTGCAGGTCTTGGCAGTGTTTTGTTCTGTTGTGTACCAGCTGCTCCTTGGAAACCTTACACAGGCTTGCTATGAGTCAGAACTAACTCAAAGACACATAACATTAAGAAATAGGATGAAGCCCATGCTGAACAATCGGGGACATCTAAACCCTTGTCTCACCAACTATTCTTTTCCAGTTCTTTTCAACTTCCATAAAATTCTGAAGGTTTGGTAATGGGAGGTACAAATAGGAAATTTTTGATTATAAGTATCACTGATAAAAAACAGATAAAGAAGTTCTTTCTCATAGATGCTGAGAAGCAGTAAGAGTTTAGAGAAGCAATAACACCAGGGTTGTCTGCTCAAAGGAGTCCTATCGGCAGGTTGGTTAAGTGTATTGGCACTAAGTTAAAAGTCAGCTGTCCAAGCCATCAGAGTCCTCTATGGCACTACGGCTTAAAGTGTTAGACTGCAAAGCTGTTTGAACTGCAAGGTTGGTGGTTCAAGCTCACCAGCTACTCCTCGGAAACCCTATACAGGGTCGTTATGGGTCGGAATCGACTTGATGGCACTTTACAACAACAGTCCAAGCCATCAGCTGCTGTGAGAGAGAGAGAGAGGTGGCAGTCTGCTTCTGTAAGGATTACGGCCTTGGAAACATGAAGGGACAGTTCTACTCCATCCTTTAGGGCTCTTATCAGTTGGGATGAACTCAATAGCCGTGTTTTCTGTTTTATTTATTTGGGGGCTTTTTAGTTTGGGTTTTTCTCTTTTTTTATGTGGGTTACTCAAGCCTGACTTTCTCCTAATGCTTGTACCTAAACAGAGCTTCTCTTCAGGACAGGTGATAAAGAACTCAGGATTGTCTTTGAGTCCAAGACGCACCACCAGCTCTCTGCTTTTCCTGTTTTCAGTTTGGAACAATCTGCCCTTTGTGAAATTGGGTGCTGCTGGCCTGGAAGTGGATGGGGTGTTGCAGCACATGAGTCACCATTATCTGGCCCATTTTATTCTGTTGTCTGGGAATTCCTGAAGAAAGAAAAGAGGAGGAAGGATTATGTATATTTTGAAATCTAATTTGCAGGGATTAGGCTGATAACTTTTGTGCTTTCTTATGCTGAGAGTAATCTAGACTTACAGTTACAGAGTTGCAGGTTTAAACATTTCTATTAGGTTGGAGCCTTGGTGAGGCACTGTAGAATAAGCACTGAACTGCTAACAAGGTTGGGGGTTCAGATCCACCAGCTGCTCCTTGGAAGTCCTACACAGGGTCGCTATGCATGAGAACTGACTAGATAACACTTAGCAACAACATTCTATTAGGTTAACCTGGAGGTGTACTAGGCCTGATCACTTCTCAGCTCTTAATTATCCTGTAATTGCTGTGCATTCTTCAACAAGTTACTTCATTGCTCTGAACCTTCACTTGCTCATCTGTAACTTCAGTATAACAAGTCCTGTATTTGCTGGGGATAATTTGTTTGATGAGACACTTTTAAATTGTAAAGCACTTTGCAAATCACTTACAAAACATGATCACTAGACCAGTGGTTCTTAAGGTACAAACGCATCTTAGTGCACTGTTTTTATGGCGCTTCTCAGATATTCTGTTTTTTACAAATTGAAGGTCTGTGGAAATCCTGTGTCAAGCAAGTCTACTGGTGTCATTTTAGCAAATGAGCTAACTTAGTTTATCTATGTCACATTTTGGAAATTGTTCAACTATTTTTATCTTATTTTTTCATAATGTTATTGTACATTTAATAGACAGCAGTATAATGTAAACATAATTTTTACATAATTGGGAAATTCTAAATAATTGAGTGGCAACTGATTTTATTGCACTATTCACTTTGTTGCTCTGGTCTGGACCTGAATCTGACTGTCTCTGAGTTTGGCCTGTAATTGTGTGTCAGACAGAATGCTGAGGGTGCCTGAGGAAGGGCAGCGGGGATCCACTCACTAGCTCCGGACAATTGAGGCAGCCTCAGTCTTCTCACCTGTGAAAAAATGTGAGTAACTTCACTCCTTAACCATAGGTCAGTTAGGGGTTTGAAACTGACAAGATAGGTAAACTAGATTGTAGTCCAGTGAATTGTCAACTTTCTATTAATATCCATTATTGGTACTATTTAGCACAGCAATAGCTTCATGAGCATTAGTTATTATATCAGCAAATGTAAAGTGTCTGTTTTTATTTCTGAAACTCAGCCAACATTAATGCAGACAGTGGCTAAATGGCATACTACTAAATGGTGGTGATGGGTGTATGCCGTCGAATCAGTTCTGACTCACAACCAGCCTTTATAGGGTTTCCAAGGCTGTAAATCTTTAGGGGGAACAAAAAGCCTCATCTTTCTCCTGTGGAGTTAATAGTGGATTCAAACAATTCATCTTGTGGTTGACAACCCACCGTGTAACACACTATGCTTCCAGGGCTCCTTTCTATCAACATTCTGTGGAACAGTTCTACTCTGCAACACATGGGATCACCATGGTTCAAATGAACTCAATGGTCATGGGTCGGGTGTGGTTTTTACCCTTGTATCTAAATTGCCCTTCCCATATAGAGTGACTGTGAATATCAAGAGTGAGTTAGTATGTAAAGGAACTCATATTATAGACCTTACACATAATAAGCAATTACAAAATGATAACTACATTACTATTAAAATCATACCATCATATTCTTAGTGTCTACTAAGAATCAAGCCCCATGTCAAGCCCTTTTATGGATTATCTCCTTAATATTTAAGAATACTTTGATGAGTTAAATACAATCACTACCCTCATTTCATACCTGAGGACACAGACTGGTTCAGTTTGGTGGCTGATCCAAAGTCACAGTTAGCAAAGGAAGGGCAGAGCTAGGGTTCAAGTCCATACAGTCCAGCTTCAGAAATTAGCATCTTAACCACTTGACCTTACATAAAGTATTCAGTAGACTAATAGAATACATTGTCTGACTCCTGAACACACTCTCTGGGGAACGATTTTAGAAACCACAATGCACTAATGGTCAGCAATCCAGAGTGAGGTCTTCTGAGCCAAGAGATTAGAACTTGCATGTAGTGCTTCAGAGGTCTGTGAAGTGTGAGGTAGAAAACTGCTTTGAGCTACAAAATTAGCCAGCTAAAAAGCCAGGCAAGAGTCTAGCACTTACTGCTCCAGACCAAAGAAGTATGGATCCAAAGAAATATCAGTAGGCTAAAAAAAATCCAGGTCAAATACTGGGAATCAACTGTACCTTCCCAAACACACTCAATCTCCTTTCTCCTTCAGCAAACTCCTGAACACACACACTAACGGTACCTTTTCATAAAAAATCAATATTGCAAAAT
>NW_006408562.1:17255411-17260583 GCF_000296735.1 Chrysochloris asiatica | reverse complement strand
CAGGAGGCAAGCTTACAGAATATACCCTTTGGCTGTTTAAATTATTATATATCCCTGGTGTTTCTGTGTATACCCTCATGTTGTTGTTGTTGTTAAGTGCCATAGAGTTGGTTCCGGCCCATAGCGACCCTGAACAGGGTTTCTGAGGCTGTAAATCTTTATGGGAGCAGAAAGCCTCATATTTCTCCTGCATAGTAGCTGGTAGTTTCGAACTGCTGACCTTGCGGTTCACAGCCCGATTCATAACCACTACGCTATACCCTCATACCACCCCCAAAATATAAAAACAGAGGGAATAGAAGCAAATACTGTTGAATGATGAAGCATGGAGGAGATTGTAACCATTGCAATGAAACGATGGTGTAAAGCCAATGTTCTCCCATATAAACTATCACTCAGCTCATGATAAAAAATAAATAAATAAATAAATAAACGTCATCAAGAGAACTTTGGTATCAACGTATTTTGATTATAGACTTAAAATATTTTAATGTGTTTACTAGAAGACAGAAGATGATAGAAAATACAGTAAGTGTAGTTTTGGAATTGTCTTGATAAATGCCAATCAAAGCTTATTTGTTAGATATGGAAGAAAGGGAGATAAGCTTATTGTCACATAAATAAAAAGTATAAATGGCAGCTCTCATAACTGCTTTACCTAATGCTTGTATTCCTATTATGAAATATGTATCAATAACAGAAAGAACAGCTAGCATTTTCTTTCATCAAATTTCAAGCTTTTACTATCTTTATTCGGTACTAGAGGCTCTGAGAATAGTTCCTTTTTCTAATTCTCTGTATCTAAAGTCAATGATGAGCTCCCCAATACTATTCGATGTCAGTGGAATCAGCTCCAAGTACCTTCTGTACTTGGAGTTTATTCCAGAGGCTCCTATTCATGGAATCCACAGAAGCCAACGCACAGCTGCACCCTGGGAGGTTGCCATGGCAACACATAGGCATGACCCCACAGATGCAGATGCAAGTTTGGTCACATCCAGCACAGTCAGCAAAAAGACAACACCAAACAGCCTGCTGCCAGGGCACAGAATCACCAACATGTGAGCCCAGAAGGGACATCAAATGTCAACTATATATAGCACATATATAAAATCTCCCTGACTGTGGATTCCAGAAATCTGGGATTGAATCCTTCTTTTTTCTCACCCTCAATACCCCATGTTTCAGCAATTTTTCTACTTAATTATATAGCTAATAGTGTGTATATGTGTAGTTGCCAGTTGCCATCGAGTTGATTCTGATTCATATTGACCACATGTATTGCAGAGTAGATTTTTCTGGCTGTAATTATAACTAAGCCTATCTTCCAGACTACCAACGGATCAGTCTAAACCACCAATCTTGAAGTTAGGAATCAATCCCAACATATAAACCCAATCCATTGCCATTGAGTCAATTCCTACTCACAGGAAGCCCATAGGACAGAATGAAAATGCCCTATACAGTTTCCAAGACTGCAACATCTTTATCCTTAGGAGCAGTTGTTGGATTCAAATCCCCAACTTTTTGGTTAGCAATCAGGCACTGTTAACCATGGTCCCACCTTTACAACATATTTAAGGGAGGGTTCAAAAGCTCATGGAAAAATTCCATTGTATTTAATTCCATTTTTCCACACAGTTTTTGACTCCAATATATACCCATTTCCATATCTCCACTGCCATCACCCATCAACTTTGACCCTACCATTGTGATCTTTCAACACGTGACTGTAACAATCTCTAGTCAATTTGCTTCTAACTTTCAATATTTTACCCTCTACATGGTTTCAAGGGTGAACTTCTTACCAAGAGGTTTATTTCTAAAAACCACCTTCCCCAAAAAAACAAGATGAACCTGGACTAAAAAAAAAAAAACACCTACCAGTAGCATGTGGAAAGGACACATTTACCAGCTTGAAGGAGCTCCTGCTGGCTTATATGGGACACTATGAATCTCCTAATGAGTGACGGCAGGAATAGAACTTAAACCATTGAATAGAACACAAATCTATGAGTTCATCATCAGATATCACCATAGCCAAGTAGTCAAGATTAACATCACTATTTTATGGGACAAAAAATATATCTTTCCTAATGTGCTACAGTGAAAAGGTCATAAATTCTGTACTATTCCTGCCAGAGGGCATCAGTTCTGTGGTAGTCCTTCCAAAAATGCATTACCTAAATCTAATCAGGAGAAAGCAGCAGAAAAATCCAAATTGAATGACTTTGGGGTTTGCGGTCCACTAGCCTGTTTTCTTCTCAAATTCAATGTCATTCAAGACAAGAACTGTTAGAGACCCCCCCAAAAAAGTGAGGAAGACAGACCTAATGAGCAGTGGGTGATCCTGGAATGGATCTTGGATCTAGAAAAAAATTCTGTCAAGAAACATCAGAGAGACAAACTGTGAAATGTAAATATGCTCTGTGTATTGAATTGAAGTTACATTTACACAATTTGTCAACTGCATTTGGGTTGTGGAAGAGAATGTGCTTTGGGGTGGGAGAAGATACAAGGGAATCCTGATGTGACAATGTTAATTAATGCACTGGACTGCAAGGTTGATTTGAACCTCAGGGTTGCAGCTAAAGCGCACTAGCCACTCCTTGGAAACTTTATATAGGGTTGCTATGAGTCAGAAGTAACTCAATGGCACTTAACAACAACAACAACAACAATGGGTTAAGGGTCATGATGCCTATCGTATTTAGAGGATGATTTAATAATAGTATGAACACCAGCAATAATATATATCTATATAAAGAGAGTATGCCAAGAAATTTGGAAGACTTGGCCTACTGACTGGAAAAAAAAATCCACATTTGTGCCCATTCCTAAGAGAGGTGACCCAACAGAATGTGGAAGTCTTCAGAAAATATCATTGATATCCCATGCAAGTAAAGTTTTACAAATGATAATACAGAAGTGGCTGCAACCACATTAACAGAGAACTTCCAGAGGTTCAAGCCAGATTCAGAAGAGGACATGGAACAAGAGATATCATTGCTGACGTAATATGGATCTTGGATGAAAGCCATTTGTTGATGTTGTTGCTATTAAGTGCCACTGAGTTGATTCCGACCCATAGTGACCCTGTATAGGATTTCCGAGGAGTGGCTGGTGAGCTTGAACCACCAACCTTGCGGTTCAAATGACTTTGCAGTCCAGCGCATTAACCCACAGCACCACACCAGTACTCTGAAAGCTATTTATCTGTGCTTTATTGACTACACGAAGGTTTTCAATTTTGTGGCTCATAACAAGCTATGGACAACATTGCAAGGTATGAGTGTTCCAGAACACTTAATTGTGCTCATGAGGAATCTGTACATAGACTAAGAGGCAGTTATGTGAACAGAGCAAGGGAACACCAAATGGTTTAAAATTAGGAAAGCTGTGTGCCATGGTTGTGTTCTTTCACCATACGTATTGCACTGGGAAAATCTGCTGCACAAGACCTCATTAAAATCTTTTGAAAATGCCATGGGCTGCCAAAAGAACGAGTAGATCTGTTTTGGAAGAATTGCAGCCAGAGTGCTACTTGGAGGCCAGGATGACAAGACTTCATCTTTCATAGTTCAGACATACTGTCAGTAGAAACCAGTCACTGGAGAAGGAAATCATGTTTTGTAAAGTGGAGGGTCAGAGAAAAAGAGGAAGATCCCCAGCAAGATGGATTGGCACAGTGGCAGTATCAATGTGCTCAGTGTAGCAACAATTGTGAGATTGGCCCAGGACCAGGCAGTGTTTCATTCTGTTGTGCATGGGGTCGCTATGAGTCAATACAAATGTAATGGCACCTAACAACAACAACAAACAAAGAGACAGGATGCATATGGCATTTGGTAAATCGAGGTTAAGGTTATAAAGAAATTCATTACAAAATTCTGTAAATTTTCTGTCTTTGATTTTGTTTCTTTTTTTTTTTTTTTAAGTAAAGTAAAACACTTTAAAAACTAAAGTTATGCAAAGATAAACTTGTTCTGGTTTCTTTGCCTAAATTCTTTCTACAGCTTCCCATTTCAGTTAGAATAGAATTCAGTTCTTACAAGGCTCTGTTTCCTCTGCTGCCTCACCCTGGCTCCGATTTATGGACACACAGTGTTTCTTTCATTTTCTATGTCTCCCAGGTTTCATAGATGTTTCTGTTCCACTCTATCTGTATACATGGCTTCTTCATCTCTTTGTCCATCTCACTTTTCTTTTCTTTTCCTACCTTTAAATTCTTCCTGGTTCATCAGAGCAGGCTCCTTAAAGAAGCTTTATTTGGCAACTCCACTTCCCTGCCATCCCCAGTTTTCTCAATACAAATGTAATGGCACCTAACAACAACAACAAACAAAGAGAGAGGATGCATATGGCATTTGGTAAATCGAGGTTAAGGTTATAAAGAAATTCATTACAAAATTCTGTAAATTTTCTGTCTTTGTCCATATCTTCACAGCTCTTTCAAAATGGATAGCTAGTCTATTTAATCTTATTTAATTGTTTGCTAATCATGTACATTTGGATTTACCTCCAGGCTTCCAAAGCTCAGAAACCATGAATGCCTAGTGTTCTGCCTTCATCCCATCTCATTGTCTTGAGCAGAGCAGGAAACCTAAAAGAATAAATGAATTTAGATTCATGCTTGCTGCTCTCTGGTGCAAGAATGAGGATGGTAAATATGCCTGGGTTCTCGCAGGTTCCTTTCTGCCCCATCTCCTTAAGAGCTCAATAGTTACAAGGAGCTTCTCTCTTGTTCCATTCCACCCTGTCCCTTATTCGAATAGTCTCTAAAAGGTTATACAGAGACTTTCCCGCTCCACATTATAGGTTAGCTTGAGAAAATAGGCTTAATGCAGTTACCTGAATTCTCTATAAAAAACAAACAAACCAGCAGGGACCTCCTAGCCCCTGGGAATCAAAACGAACGCATCCTGAGATGTTAGGGTGCACAATGCGATGTCTTTCATCAATAGAAATGTCTTCTCTTGGTTCCTTGTACTCTTCATTACACTAATTGTGGTTCTCAGTCCAACTCAAAACAAATCCAGTGCCTCCTAACCTTCTAGTATCTTTAGGTAGCTCTCCGATCTGAGGTTTAGTTTGCTCCACACCAATTTTACCTTGAGCTTCTGGTGTGGTGTTGTAGGGTCAGCGTGGGCCTGCAATTTACCCCAGGCTTTG
>NW_006408562.1:17252922-17254096 GCF_000296735.1 Chrysochloris asiatica | reverse complement strand
TTGAAAGCAAAAAGAAGAAGCAGCATCTTACAGAAGTCATGTGTTTACTATGTTATTTTCTCCTCAAGTCCCAGTCCTATCATTGAGGTATGATTATCCTCATTCTCCAAATTAAGAAATGAAAGCTGGTCCAAAGGTACACAGCTAATATGTGATAGATCTTGGGGTTTCATTTTAATTTTATATCAAACTGATTTTAATTAAAATAAAAGAAGACTGCAAAACTAACTGAAACACATTAAGTAAATTATCTATATGTTGGTACCCAAATTGCAAAATAGGAGAAAAAATTCTAAGCCATTCAAATAGATTACTAAATGCAATACAGAAAAAGATCTGAGAGCAGTGTTTGACAGAACTGAAACACCAGCATATAATTTTCTGGTGGGTGGGCCAAGTGGATGTTATTTACTGCCACTGAGTCCATTTGATTCATAACAACCCTAGGTAAGACAGAGTCCAATTACTCCCTTCTCCTTGGAATGGTTGCGGGTTCTGAACCAGCAATCTGGCAATTAGCAACCCAATGCTTAACCCTACACTTCATCAGGGTTCTTTAAATGCACTGTCATCAAGTCAATTTAGACTCATAGCAACCCTATTACAGTTGTTGTCAAGTGCTGTCAAGTCAGCTCTGACTCATAGCACACCTTTATAAGGTTTCCAGTAAGTGACTGGTCAGTTTGAACTGTCCCCCTTGTAATTCAAATGACCTTCAGGTCCAGTGCTTTGTTTCACAGCAATACACCAGATTCCATCAAGTCAATTTAGACTCATAGCAACCCTGTTGTTGTCAATTGTTGTTGTTAAGTGTTGTTGAGAAGGTTCTGACTCATAACGACTCTGTATACCATTTCCAAGGAGCAGCTGGTGTGTTTGAACTGCCAACCTTGTGGTTCACAGTAAAGGGCTCATCTTACAGTGCCACATCAGCAATCCAGCAACTCTATTGTGTTGTTGTTTTTGTTAAGTGCTGTTGAGTCGGTTCCAACTCATAGCGACCCTGTATAGGGAGTCCAAGGGACAGGTAGTAAATTTGAACTGCTGACCTTGCTGTACAAACTGATCTTGAGGGGGAGTGCTTATCCTCTGGTGGCACCCTATTAGGTGGTAATAAAACACTGAAATGCAAGCGTTAGCATCTAATCCTAACAAGTTAGAACTTTATTATAAT
>NW_006408562.1:17250031-17251162 GCF_000296735.1 Chrysochloris asiatica | reverse complement strand
CCTTAAATGTAGGGGAGCACTTTTGAGAGAAAATGGGGACAACTCTGGGAAAGATTGGACAAGTTGTCAGATGACAATGCAGGTCTGATCCTAAGTGAAGAAGAGATAAAGGGGAGAAAAGAGAGAGAAAGAAAATTCAGAAGTGTGATATGGTTCTAAGAAACAATCAGGAAACCTGTTCAGTTTTTGAGGCAGTTGTCTGTTAGATGGAGCCCCACATCTCCAAGATATGGCCCAGGTTCATATCCCCACTACTCCCAGTTACTATCGGGAAGCAACCCATAGGAAGCATGATGGGGATTAATTTCAGGGCTAACAGTTGGAGTCCTTGCATTGTAGGATAATGCACTGGACAGCAAAGTCAGTTTGAACACTGGACAGCAAAGTCAGCATTTCAAATTCACCAGCCGCTCCTCGGAAACATTACACAGGGTCTCTGAGAGTCAGAACTGACTCAATGGCACTTAACAACAACAGCAATAACAGTTGATGTCCCCAATGAGTTTCACTCCTTGCAGTCTGAGATCTGAGTCTGATATCCCACAATACCATGACAGCAGTTTCTCGTATCTTAACTCCATGCCAGTCACTGCTTTAAATAACCTTGAATCTCACTGGATTTTCACAGGTTCAATAACCTATTAGGACTCAGTAACTAAGAATGAATTTTATACTAAGAAGTATAAAATGCCTTTGATTTATTTTATTCCTTTGCTATGACAAGCCCTGTGGTTGCTGCTTCACATGTATTATTCCATTTCAATCTCACAACCACCCTGACAAGGAAAGCATTATTATCTACCTTTAACAGATGATAAAACTGATACTCAGAAAGTTTAACAGTGGTATCAGAGTTAACAGCCTTGGTGATAGAAATGATGCTGGAAATAGCATGATAGAATTTGGCAAGACCAATGACTTCTTCATTAAAAATACATTTTGTAAACAACATAAAAGACAGCTATACACATGAACCTCACTAGACAGAATAAACAGAAATGAAACTGACTACATCTATGGAAACGTACAGTGGAACAGCTCCATATCATCATCCAAAAACAGGCCAGGGACAGACTGTGGAACAGACCATCAATTGCTCATAGACAAGTTCAGCCTGAAGCTGAAGAAAAT
>NW_006408562.1:17245313-17249348 GCF_000296735.1 Chrysochloris asiatica | reverse complement strand
GTCAAAATCTAATTGCTAAAATTAATACAAAAATGGTTGCAACCATCCACTTGTCTTTATGCTTTTGGTTCAAGCTTAAGTTAAAAACATCAAGATAAATGATGTTTTTAATACCAAACAGTTTGCTGTCAATTTGATCCTGAGGCATAGAGACACTATAGGATAGAGGAGAACTGCCCCAGAGCGTTTCCAAGTCTGTAAATCCTTGTAGAAGTAAACAGTCTCATCTTTCCCCTGTGGAGTTAGTTAATGGTGGGTTTGAACCACAGACCTTGTTAGAAGTCCAGTGCATACCCTACAGCACACCTCCAGGACTCTAAACATACATATATATGCATATATATGTAGTGGTATTTTCAGGGACCCAAACATTTTATGGTACATGATGCAAGAAGAAGCACTAAAACTGACTTTTATCAACTCTCAGTCCATTTGCACATTCTGTTCATCCTGTTGTTTTATTGTTAGGTATCATTGACTCCATTCGGACTCATAGCAACTTTATACACAACAGAATGAAGCAGTGATTGGTTCGGCAACATCCTCACAATTGTGGTTATGGTTCAGCCTACTGGGTCAATCTTTATCATTGGTGTCTTCCTATTTTTTGTTCACCTCCCATTTCACTAAGAATGATGTCCTTCACCTGGGACTGGTCCTGTCTGATAACATGTCCAAAGCATGAGGGACAAAGTCTTGCCATCCGGGTTGTACTTCTTCCAAAACAGGTATGTTTGTTCTGGCAGTCCATGATACTTTCACTGTTTTTCTCCAATTGTTGTTGTTGCTAAGTGCCATTGAGTAGTTCCGACTCATAGCAACCTTGTATCAGGTTTCTGAGGAGCAGCTAGTTCCACTGACCTTGCAGTTCAAACTGACCTTGTAGACCAGCACATTAATCCTCAGCAACACATACTGAGGTCTCTCATGCTTTGGACATATTGTCAGGAGGGAATAGTCGCTGGAGAAGGATATCATGCTGGGTACGATGGAGGGTCAGAGAAAAAGATGAAGACCCCCAACGAGATGGATCGGCCAGGTGGCAGCATTGATGGGCTCAAGTGTGGCAACAGTGGTAAGGTTGGCCCAGGAGCGGGCAGTGTTTCGTTCTGCTGTGCATAGGGTCGCTATGAGTTGGTTCCGACTCAATGGCACCTAACAACAACAACAACCACACAATATTCCCAATGCATCAATTCTTCTACAGTCTTCCTTTTTCAGTGCCCAACTTCACATGCATATGAGGCAATTGAAATATCATGAGCACCTTAGTCCTCAAACTGGTATCTTTGCCCTTTAACAATTTTAAGAGGTCTTTTGCAGCAGATTTACCTAAAGAAATACATCCCTTGATTTTTTTTATTGCTGTTTCTAAGAAGGTTGATTGTGTATCCAAGCAAAATGAAGTCTTCAACAACTTCAATCTTTTCTTCATTTATTGTGATGTTACTTATTGGTCCAGTTATGAGGCTTTTTGATTTTTTTTATATGAAGATGCAGTCTATACTGAAGTCTTTGATCTTTATCAGCGGTGGTGATGGCTGTGTGCCGTGGAGTTGGTTCCGACTCATAGCGACCCTGTACAGGGGTTTCCGAGGCTGTAAATCTTTATGGGGAGTAGAACGCCTCATCTTTCTCCCGCGGAACAGCTGGTAGTTTCAAACTGCTGACCGTGTGGTTTGCAGCCTGATTCATAACCACTACGCTACCAGAGCTCCTTTGATTTTTATCAGTAGGTATTTAAAATTCTCTTTGCTTCCATCATGCAAAGTTGCATCATTTTCATAATGTAAGTTATTAATGAGGCTTCTTCCGATCCTGAAGCCACATTCTTCTTCAGACGACCTAGTTTAATAAATTATTTGCTCAGCATACAGATTGGATAAGTATGGTGAAAGAATCAACCCTGGCACACACCTTTCCTGATACTAAATATTCAGTGTCCCCTTGTTCTTTTCTATTGACTGTCTCTTCGTCCATGTACAGGTTCCTCATGAGCATGGTTACATGTATTTGCAAGGGTCCCAAAGCTCAGTTTTTTACTCCTATAATTATTATAAAGTTAATTTTCCCACATGGCATTAGGTGACTGTTGTGGATAGGTGTGATAATAACAGCCTCCCTAAGACTACAATCACAATTCCTTTCCAAACCTGAAATGCTGTTGTTGATTCTAGCTTTTCATGAAATGTTTCCTTATTGGCTTATAGCCAACTCTCATATGGTGAAGCCTTCCACACCACCTTTAGGTTACTTTCTGACTATGCCACCCAACTATTGGTGCTATAAGGTAAATACTGGACCACAAGTTTGGTGGTTCAAACCCACCATCCACTCCTTGGAAACCCTATATATGGCCACTATGAGTCAAAACTGACACAGAGGCATTTAACAACAATCACTGTTGTACTAGGAGTCTTGGTGTAACACTGTGAGTTAATAAGCTGGACTGTAATGTCAGCAGTTCAAGTTCACCAACTGTTCCTCAGAAACCCTATACAGGGTCATTATGGGTCAGAACTGATTCGACGGCACTTTCAACAATAACAACTATTGCAACCACCTTAACTTTACCCAACATATGAGCATCTGTCTGAATTCTGATTAAGCAACCTTGCCTGACATATAAACATGTGTCTAAACTCTGATTAAGAACAAACTATATAGTTTTATTATGTTTATGGTTTTTCTTCAGTGATATCTCTGTCCAAATAAATTAACAGATACAAATAGTGGTGTTCTGAGATTTTGGGAATAGAAGGTTACTTATTTCCACAATGTGGTGGTGGTGGTTATGTGCTGTGAAGTCAGTTCTGACTCATAGTGATCCTGTACAGGGTTTCTGAGGCTGGAAATCTTTACAGGAGCAGAAACCTCATCTTTCTCCCATGGAACAGCTGGTAGTTTTTAACTGCTGACCCTGAGGTTAGCAGCCCGAATCATAACTACAACACTACTAGAGTTCCTTATTTCCACAATGTAGATGTATCTAAATCTCAGCTTATTCCCAATTTAGCTCTTTTTAATGGAAACATGGGGTGAAAATTATAGTGCTTGTAAAATACTAGATATAATAACTAACATACAGTGGGTATTTAAAAAATCTAACTTTGCATTGCTTATGGGTAACAAAGATACTTAGAGTATAAATAACTTGTTCCTTGTATGATCATTATCAAGTTCAAGTTGAAGATAACAAACTTTAAAACAAGTCCTTGATAGCCAAAGTACAACTTTGAGTATATCTCATCTGAATTTAGAAACTGTCTCAAGAATAGATTAGACACATTGAAAACGTAAGACTGATGACCAGATAATGCCATTATGCCATTAAGGATATCATGCATATAGTAAAAAAAAGAAAGAAAAAGATCAATAAAAATATAGAAAAGACCTAAGCAGATGTCAGAAGAAAATGCCAATTACATCATTCCTTTCACATGTAAAACAAATGAGAGAAATGATGAAATAAAAGGGCTGAACAGAAAATTTCAAAGAGCAGCTCAAGAAGACAAAGTAAAGAAAAATGTGAAAAACCTGCAGTGAGAAAACCAAAGGGGAAGAAATGTTCAACATTTCTCAAATGGATAGAACTGAAGAAAAATTTAAGCTCCAAGCTTCAATATTAAATGATTGTATGGGCAAAATATTGACTGATGCAGGAAGCATCCAAAAATAATAGAAGGATTATACAGAGTCACTGTAGCAGAAATAACTGGTCAAAATTTAAGCATCTCAGGAGATAGCCTATGATCAAGAACTAATGGATTATTAGTAGGGAGATGGCTAAGCGTCACTGAAGGGATTGGTGAAAAACACGACTCCAAGAATTGATACAACACCAATTGAGATGCTTCAACAAATAGATGCAACCTTGGAAGCATTCATTCCTCTATGGCAGTACTGCTGACCTCCACTTTTATAAAGAATTATTTCTCTCTCCAGGGACTGATGCCTCCTGATAACATGTTCAATATATGACAGAGAAAGTCTTGACATTCTCATTTCTAAGAAACAATCTGGCAGAATTTCTAC
>NW_006408562.1:17234926-17244908 GCF_000296735.1 Chrysochloris asiatica | reverse complement strand
GGGTTTCCCAGGATAGTGGCTGATGAGCTTCAACTGCTGACCTTGTGGTTCAAATCGGCCTTGCATGGAATTATTTATTGGTCCAAGTGTAAGAATTTTTGTTCTTCTAACATTGAGGTACAAGCCATACTCAAGCTTCTAGTCTTTGCTTTTCATCAGTATTTCAACTCCTTTTCACTTCCAACAATCAAAGTTGTATCATCAGCATATCAAAGGATGTTAATGAGTATTACTCCAATTCTGATGCCCCATTTTCTTCATGTAATGCAGTTTCTCAGATTATTTGCTCAGCATACAGATTGAATACATATGGTGAAAGGATACAATCCTGAAGCACACCATTCCTGACTATTGAACATATCAATATCACATATAGTTAAAATTTTGCTGAACTTAATGTAAAAATTCACAAAGTCAGTTTGAAGCGCAAGGTCGGTAGTTCAAACTCCTCAGCTGCTCCTTAGAAACCTTATACAGAGTCACTATAAGTCAGAACTGACTCAATGACACTTAACAACAACAGCAGATTGTGCTGCATAGTTTTATATCAGGATAATTGAGTGTGAGGGTTTTACACTTTCACCATAAAAATTTAATCTGTATGCTGAACAAATAATCCAAGAAATTGGAATATCAAAAGGAATGTGGTTTCAGGATTAAAGGAAGACTCGTTAATAGCCTGTGATATGCAAATTAAAGACTATAACCTTCGATATGAATCATACTTCAACATAAACAAACAAAAATCCTCACAAGTGAACTAATAAACATCACAATGAACAGAAAATATTGACACTGTCAAGAATTTCATTTTATTCACATCTACAATAAACACTCATGGAAGCAGCAGCCAAGAAATCAAACAGCATATATCATTTTGCATATCTGCCACAAAAGACCTCTTTAAGGGGTGGAAAAACAAAGGTTTCATTTTGAGGGCTAAGATGCATCCATGATATTTTCACATGTTTCATATGCCTGTGGAAGCTAGATAATAAACAAGGAAGACCAAAGAAGAGTTGATACCACAGAATTACGATGTTAGCAAAGAATATTGAATATATCTTGGACCACCAGAAAAATAATCTGAAAAAAAGTAGTCAAAATACTCCTTAGGATCAAGGATAAGGAGACCTTGTTTCATGTACTTTGGACATATTATCAAGGTGGACCAGTCTCTGGAGAAGAGCATCATTCTTAGGAGATGGTGAGTAAAAAAGAGGAAGACCCTCAGGGAGATGGATTGACATTACAGTGGTTATGAAGCAGAGGTTCCTGTTGTACATAGAGTTGGAAACAATTTCATGCCACCTAACATCAACAACAACATGTTCAAAGATCATCAGTGATTGTTTATTAAGTAAACAAATGAAAACTTTGCGTAAGAAAGATGAAGAGCATTTAAATAAAGAACATAAACATTATACCTATAGGAAAATCTTACACTTTAATAGTTTTGTGCTTCCATTCCTAAAGTGTATAGAAAATCAAACAAGACCAAGAACAATGCAGGATTTCCTATTTTGTTTCCTTAGACACTACAACATTCCAAGTTTAGATGAAATGAGATGAATGCTTTCAAAATACTATTTGGTTGTTGGTGGTTGGCACCGAGTAGCTACAGTCAATTACAAAACATGACTCCCCCATGTGTGCTGAGCAAACCTGTGCCACAGAGTTTTCAGGGTCCTGACATTTTCCAAGCAGGTCTGTCTTCTGAGGTGCCTTGGAATGGATTTGTTTGTTAACCTTTCAGCTAATAGTCAAGAGCATTGAACTGTTTGTGCCACCCAGAAATTCATAAATCGATGATGAATTTGATGCACTCATAGTATCTAAACCCTAAAAAACTAGGTTCTACCAGAAAGCTTGATGGTACTGAATTTAAAGAGACTAAGAATCAGTCAGAAGAGATCCGTATTTGTGCCCATTCCAAAAGAAGGTGACCCAATGGAATGCGGAAATCATCAGACAATATCTTTGATATCCCATGTGAGTAGTTTTACTGAAGGTAATACAGAAATGGATGCAAGCATACATTGACAGAGAACTTCCAGAGGTTCAAGCTGGATTCAGAATAGGTCAAGGAATGAGGGATATAATTGCTGATGTCTGATGGCTCTTGGCTGAAAGCAGAGAAAGAATATGAGAAAGATGTTTACCTATGCTTTATTGACTATGCAAAGGCTTTTCATTGCATAGATCATGACAAACTATGGACAACATTGCTAAGTATGAGTATTCCGGAACATTTAATTGTGCTTATGAGGAATCTGTATGTGGACCAAGAGGCAGTTGTTCAAACAAAACATGGGAACACTGAATGGTTTAAAATTTTAAAAGGTGTGCAACAGAGTTGTATTCTTTCACCATACTTATTTGCTGAGCAAATAATCCGAGAAGCTGGATAATATGAAGAAAAACGTGGCATCAGGATTGGAGGAAGACTCATTAACAACTTGCGATATGCAGATGATACAACCTTGCTTGCTGAAAATGAAGAAGACTTAAACGATTTACTGATGAAGATCAAAGAGCACAGCCTTTGATATGGATTACATCTCAATGTAAAGAAAACAAAAATTCTCACCACTGTACCAATAAACAACATTCTTATCAATGGAGAAAAGATTGAAGTTGTCAAGGACTTCATTCTTCTTGGATCATCTATCAACACTCATAGAATCAGCAGTCAAGAAATCAAATGACATGTTGCATTAGGCAAATCTGCTGCACAAGTCCTTTTTCAAAGTGTTGAAGAGCAAAGATGTCAGGTTGAAGACTAAGGTGCACCTGACTCAAGCTAGGGTATTTTCAATAACCTCATATGCATGCAAAAGTTGGGACAGTGAATAAGGATGACCATAGAAAAATTGATGCTTTTGAGTTATGGTGTTGCAGGAGAATATTGAAAGTGCCACAGCTGCCAAAAGAA
The DNA here is from genome assembly GCF_000296735.1 of Chrysochloris asiatica. Taxonomy (NCBI): domain Eukaryota; kingdom Metazoa; phylum Chordata; class Mammalia; order Afrosoricida; family Chrysochloridae; genus Chrysochloris; species Chrysochloris asiatica. The sequence goes on along the minus strand of NW_006408562.1, from coordinate 17,241,973 downwards.
CAAATAGATCTGTGTTGGAAGAAGTGCAACCAGAGTGCTCCTTGGAGGGCAGGATGGCCAAACTTTGTCTCTCATACTTTGGACGTATTGTCATGAGGAACCAGTCATTGGAGAAGGATATCATGTTTGCTTAGGTGGAGGGTCAGAGAAAAAGAGGAAGATCCCCAGCAAGATGGATTGACCAAGTGGCAGCATCAATGGGCTCAAACGTGGCAACAATAGTGAGTTGGCCCAGGATTGGGCAGTGTTTCGTTTTGCTGTGCATAAGGTCACTATGGGTCAGTACTGACTCGATGGCACCCAACAACAAGAATCAGTTGTGAAGATTATCTTATTTAGGTTGAGAGAAAAATATATAGACAGCTGTGTTAGTCAAGTCTTTTCACAAAACATTGGGTCAATGAAATGAATGTGGGCAAAGTATCAAAACTATGATCTAAGTAATGACTTCCATATCCTATCACAACTCAGAAGATTAAAAATATAGTTTGCAATATATGAGTGACATTATAATTTGAAAGGTGCAATAGTGAAAAATAGACAACAATAGTGGCACGGGACCAGGCAGAGTTTTATTTTCTTGTACATAGGGTCACATGTATGAGAACCAACTGAGCAGTACTAACAACATAGGTATATTACATGAAACCTTCTATGCAACATAGCTAAGGCAAAAACAAAGTGAGTGTTATTTGACTTAATAAAATGAATTTGACTCTTCTTCTCCAAATGAAATAACTTATTTGCTTTGAAATAACTTTTTTTTCCCCTCCTACTTTAAATTATTCAGAAAGGCATGATATATCTCTGGCATATTTTTCATTATAAGTGTTCAAATAAGTTTTTCTTATATGAAATGTCACTTTCAAATTAGCAATTATGAAAGATGAAGCAATTTAATTTTTCTATCTCAATGTCAGTTTAAATATGTTGGTTCTGAATCAAGACTTTGCTATTGTTATATCAAGTTTTTAATGTGATTATGATCTTCTCATATAATCATAATCCCAAACCATATTCCCAAAATCACAGTAAATTTCATCAATCTTCTTTGGGGACAAGAGGAATGTCATAAGTATTATGGCAACAACAACAAAAAAAACTGTCTTAATATTTCTAGTAAACAGACTCAGGTTACTATTTAGTGACCTTGAGACTAAAGTTTTTCTTTTGGCCAATGGTAATGCCTGCAATTGATTAGATTCATTCTCTGTCATCCCATGTTGAAATAAACTACAGACTTTGTGATCTTAACTGAATCATTCTGTTTCAGAATTGTGAAGATCTATATAGACCAATTTAGTTCTCATGTTTGGGGAACACCTGTATACTTATTGATAATGATCATGGTTTGGTATTTTTTCAATCAGCATGAAGATTGCCTGTTATTCAAGTGAAGTTAAATATTTCTGCAGGCAAATTTAGTATTGGTGTCTTCTTTTCTGTGGTCCTTCAGAAAACTTACTGTTAGGATATTTCAACTTTTTTTAAATTGTATAAAATTACATAATTACGTTTAACTGTTAGTTGATCTCAGATGGTTAGCATGAATCCTGTTGTTGTTGCTGTTAAACCTGAATAGGGTTTCTGAGGAGCAACTGTGTAGTTTGAACCTCTAATCTTTTGATTCACAGTCCAGAGTTTACCCCACAGAACCACACCAGAAGCATGAACCCTATATGCAATCAATAGCTTAAAGATAGCAATGAATTTGTAACCAGGTCTACAACTATTGAATAAGTAGTTCCTGATACTATCGAAGAAATACTATTTAAATTTTGGGGTAACCTTTAGCGATAACCCCATTGCTGCTGTTTTTGCCAGGTGCCATTGAGTCGGTTCTGACTCAGAGTGACCCTGTATAGGATTTCTGAGGAACAGCTGGTGAGTTTGAACAGCTGCCTTGGGGTTCGAACCAACTTTTGGTCCAGAGCATTATTCACCACCTATTAAAAAGCTGCATGCCATTAGCTTTAAGCAGGGAAAATTTTAGAAAGAGTACAAGTAAAAGAGAAGACGATCAAAACAATAAAACTGATATGTGTCAAAGCAGTGTCCTCATCTCAATTATACTCATAAAATGAAGAAATTCTTTTTAAACTAAAAATGATGACAATTATGAGTCATAACATTAATACTGTATACTTACAGAAAATTATAAGGAATCCTGGTGACACTGTTGATTAAGCATTGGGTTGTGTCTTAGTTTTCTAATTAGATTACACATTGGACTGCTAACAGCAAGGCCACCTTCCTGGAAACCCTATGTAGGGTCACTATGAGTCAGAACCGACTCAACATCCCTTAACAACAACAACAGCTACAACAGAAACACTGCACGTGGATGGCTTTAACAAACAGAAAATATTGTCACACTTTAGGAGTTATAAGTCCAAATTCTGACCATAGGCTTTAGGGGAAGGCTTTCTCTTTCTAGGCCATGGAGAAAGGTCTTTGTCTCCTTGGAGCATCTTTAGGTCCAGTATTCCTGGGCAATCTCCATAGTCTTGGCGTCCATCTTCCCTTGGATCCTGGAGGAGCCCCAGATCCAAAGCACACACTCATTTCCCGGCACTTCTTTCTTGGTGCAGTAGGTCCCTCTTTCTCTACTCATGTCTCTCTACTTCTGTCTTTGTAAGAAAGGTGTTATATGTCACACTCTTGGGAATCTCCAGTGCACTAGATCAGGATTATGGTGGAAGAGCATGGTGGCTCTGTAGGAAAAGCTCTGGGCTGTGAACCACAAGGACAGGAGTTCGTGTCCACCAACCATTCCACTGGAGAAAGATGAGGCTTTCTGTTCCCGTAAAGATTTACAACTTCAGAAATCCTATATGAGGTCACTATGATTCAGAATGGTCTAGAGGGCTCTTAACCATGGCAACATTCTTACCCTTAATCCTCTTATTGGTTTATTACATCAGATCATGTCATGAGGGACCATCACATATCTGCCAAACCATTAAGAATCATGGTCCAGCCAAGTTGACAAATATTTGATGTGAAAAAAAATGACAGGCTGATAATCAGAAGATCAATGTTTTGAACCTTCCATTTACTCCTTGGGAGAAACATGGAGCAGTATGTTTTCATTAAGATTAACAGCCATTTAAACCCAAGGGAGAAATAACTCCTATAGGGTTACTATGAATCAGAATTGACCCCCCAGCAGTGGGCTTGGGTTGGTTATACAGTATTACTTACCTCATGATGGGGTCAAATGAAGTTATTTCAAAATTATTCAAAAGAATAATTTACATAGGGAAATAGAAACATTAATTTTAATTTTATATCTTTTTGCAGAGTAAATGTTTGAAAAACATTTTTTTTCATTTGGATTATTTTTATATGGTATTGGAGAAGAAGAATGAAAATATTATAGCCTGCTAGAAGAACAAACAAATCTGTGTTGGAAGAAGTATAGCCAGAATGCTCCTTAGAAGCCAGCATAAAGAGACTTCGTCTCTCATGCTTCGGATATATCAGGTGGGACAAGTCCCTGGAAAAGAACATCATGGTGGGTGAAGTGGAGGGTCAGCAGAAAAGAGGAAGACCCCCCCACACACCCCAATGAGATGGATTGGCAGAGCGGCAGCAGTAATGCGCTCAAGCTTAGCAATGATTGTTAAGGATGACGTAGGACTAGACAGTATTTTGTTCTGTTGTGCATGGAGTCGCTGTATGTTGGAACCAACTTGATGGCATCTAAAAACAACAATATAAAATATCAAAATATATTCCCCAAGAAGTATTTGTGATTTTTTTTCACATAAATACTTGCAATATTTATTTACTTGTAAATATTTGAGATATTGTAAACTATTGCCTAAAAACTAATTTCAGAAGCTAGGATAACTGCCTTTTTAAGCTATAAACTCTTCATTTCTCATTAAATCAAGCTTTATCTATGACCCTGTATGTAAATAAAGTGGAACTTTCAAACAAGAAAATATATCTCTATAAGACCTACCCACAAGAGCAATCAGCAAGGAATGGAACGAGTTGACAGTAGGACTTCTGGCTGAGACATTCATTATTCAGTACTCATGGATTCAACACTCATTTTATATTGGCATGTCTACCATACTGGAGTTCTGGTGTGGCACTGTAGGATAAGCATTGGACCCCACAGTTGATTTGAATCTCAAGGTCCACAGTTCAAATTCATCAGCCACCCCTTGGAAACCCTATATAGGATTGCTATGACTTTTCTTGGGAAACAGTTTAAAAAGTAGAATTCATGGGCCAGGGGGAAAATGGTTAATGCAAGAGAGGTAGAACTGTGAGTGGGGTAGAGTACAGGAATGAGGAATGGAAGGTAAGTATCCCAGGCAGAGGAAAGAACACGTACAAGTTATGGAGACACTGTTCTGTGAATGTAGTTTACTATCATCCTGGCTTCTCCAGACCCCAGACCCCAGACCTTATAACAATAGTCCCAGAACAGTAACTTCAATGAGACTCTTCACAGCAAACTGAAATGTCACACCGTCTTGATCCTGCATCATATGTCTACACCTAAACTCCATCATATGACCCTCACCAGTTTCTCTTTCCCTCCTTGGCACTGATATTCTGAAAAACAATCAGAAAGAAATAACATAAAGACAATAGTGAAGGAGGAATGATGATATAGACTCTCTGGTGGTGCTATGGGTTAAGCGTTGGTCAGCTAACGTCAGGGTTGGCAATTCGAGCTCACTAGCTAGCAGTGATGGGGTTAGCTATTATCCAGCTAATGTACAACCAGTTTCTGATCTAAGGTCTCAGAGCGATCTTTCCTCACTGTTCAAAGTTTTTCTTTTTAGTACACAAACCCCAAACCTACTTCCATCTAGTAGATTCAGACTCGTAGCAACTTTCATATGACAGAGGTTTCTAAGAGTGTAATATTTGGATAAGTAGCCTGCTACATCTTTCTCCTAAGGAGCAGCTAGCTGGTGGCCTTAACCACTGTACCATCAGGGTTCCTTACTTTAATTTGTTGTTGTTGTTGTTGTTGTTGTTGTTGTTGTTGTTGTTAAACATCATTGAATCGGTTCCAATCCATAGTGATCCTGCATAGTGTTTCCAGAGCTCACTTACAGTGCCACACTTACAGTCTGCTAATTTATTTTCATCACAGCTGTAAAAAACCATATTGCAAGTGTTGGAAATTGCTGTATTTTATAGATAAAGTAACACAATAATTACCAGTAGTTATTAGTAGCCAGAGCGGCTGAAAACAGCCTACATCAGCTGTAATAATAGAGATGCAAAACACAAGTCTGATAGCTATAAAAGGCACGAATTTTCTTCATGGTCTTAAATAACGCTGAAAAGTCAGATTGCTTAATTAAGGTCACAGAAAATGATATAATCTCTAAGCTCTCGCCAACTTGAAAATTCTGTGTGGCAATATCTAATGATTTTCTTAATAATGGTTTCCCCCACTTTAATTCTGCTGATCACTTAGCAATATAATTCCTTGCACCACAAATTCTTTCGGGAAATAAGGCTAACGTACATAAATAAGTCTATCAGCCCATGGGAGTCCTGGTGTGGCATTGTAGGATAAGTACTGGACCACAAGGTTGTTTGAACTGCAAGGCTGGTGATTCAAACTCACCAATCACTCCTCAGAAACCCTATACAAGGTGGCTCTGAGTAGGAACCAACTCGATGGCACTTAACAACAACAATCAGCAGATGGGGCTTAAAAATATGCCTTATTGTGTGTATCTCTTCTAAAGAAGATGCAAATGATTAGAGTAACCAGTTCAGAGTTGTTGTTGTTGTTCAGAGTACAAATGTGAAAAACATGTCATTTGAATATCCCCTCAACTGTATGGGCATTGCGATCTTCCAAGCAGCCTGCAGCTGTGATAAAGGACTCAGATCACATTTTTTTATGAAGTTCACACTTTATTTGCTAAATGGTCAACAAGGGACTAGTGACTACATTGAAGCAAATAGCGCTCATCTTGTCCTGTGGACCATTCTTTCCAATTACTCTAGCACGGATTTGTATTAAGGAGTTTAATGAACAGAAACTACTATATATAGCATCTAGTAGGCAGGGAATGCTCCGAAGGCATATGTACTCTGAGCTTTAGCAGGCAGCCTCCAGCCTTAAATGTCCTCCAAGGGGCCCTGTCTCTCAAATTTCTCAGTTGCCTAGATTTCCTGCAGTTCCTGTGAATAGACCAGTTAAAGACTTCCTCCAAAACACATTTTCTGAGCATGTTCTAATGCACTCAGCTTCATAGAAATTTGAATATTTACCCTGACCAAGATGGCGCCATTGTTTCAGTATGATTATTAGTATTTGTTCTTTGTTGTCACTTAGTAGTGGGTTGGACACATAATTTGTGGGTTATATGAGAGTTTAGTAAACTATTTTAATTTGAGGTAAGGAGGCCTTTCATGTTTTATGTTCTTAAATGCCACTACTTTACAAAATAACATGAAATAATGTTTCATCCCATCAGTCATTTTAAAGGAAACAACAGGGCTTTGTTTCTTTGGTTAATTTAAAATGAATCTTAAACAAACATTTAAATGTAATAATTTTTAGGAAAGAAATGATAGAGGCATTTTAGTTCATTTTTTTAAAGAAACAACAGTAGAAAAATCAGACTAGATTCCCTGAAAAAGGCATAATCCAAGACTATGTAGGTTAAAACCCTTAGTAGAACCTACTATGTGGTAGATGTTCAATAAATATTAGATTGTCTCACAATCAGATTTTGGTTGTTTTAAAATCTTTAAATTATTATTTCCTCAACAAAATACTTAAAACAGAAACATGATCCTTCCCTTTAAGTTTAATATTACTTCAGTAATAAAAGAATGCACATTTTGTCTATAATATATTGTTGTTGTTAAGTACTGTGAAGTTACTTCCAGTTCAAATTGACCCTGTATATGGTTTCTGAGGCTATAAATCTTTTTGGAAGCAGAAATCCTCATCTTTCTTCAGAGGAGCAGCTGGTGGTCTTGAACCACCAACCTTGCGGTTCACAATCCATTGCTTTTCAGAGCCACTGCACTCCTATATATAGGTTG
>NW_006408562.1:17221303-17233345 GCF_000296735.1 Chrysochloris asiatica | reverse complement strand
ATAGATAGATAGATAGATAGACCGACCGACAGATAGATAGATAGATAGTTTTGTTGTTCTTGTTAGGTGCCATCAAGGTGATTCCAATTCATAGCAACCCTATGAAAAACAGAATAAAACTACGTCCCGTCCTGCATCCTCCTCACAATAACTGTCAAGCTTGAGCCCATTGCTGCTGCCACTGTGCCAATCCATCTCATCGGGGGATCTTCCTCTTTTCTGCTGACTTTACCTAGAATGATGTCCTTCTCAAGGGGCTGGTCCTCTTTTCTGCTGACTTTACCTAGAATGATGTCCTTCTCAAGGGGCTGGTCCTTCCTGATAGTATGTCTGAAGTATGAGAGACAAATTCTCAACATACTGATATCAGAAGCATTCGGACTGTATTTCTTCCAACACAGATTTCTTTGTTCTTCTAGCCATCTATGGAAATTTTATGATTCTTCTCAAACAACATAGCCCAAATACATCGATTATTCTATGGTCTTCCTTATTCACTGTCCAACTTCCATGTGCATCTGAAGCTATTTAAAATACCATGGCTTGGGTCAGGCACACTTCAGTCCTCAAACTGACATCTTTGCTCTTGAACACTTTAAAGAGGTCTTGTGTTGCAGATTCGCCTAATGCAGTATGTCGTTTGATTTCTTGACCACTACTTTGTAGTAGTTACGAATCAGGCTGTGAACCTTAAGGTAAGCAGTTCGAAACCTTAAGGTCAGCAGTTCGAAGCTACCAGCTGCTCCATGGGAGAAAGATGAGGCTTTCTGCTCACATAAAGATATACAGCCTTGGAAACCCTGTACAGGGTTGCTATGGGTCGGAACCGACTCGAAGGCATTTAACAACAACAACAACAACTTCCATGAGTGCTGATGGTGGATCCATGCTGAATGAAGTCCTTGACAAATTCAATCTGTTCTTCATGTATCATGATGTTATTTATCGCTCCAGTGGCGAGGGGTTTTGTTTTCTTTACATTGAGGTACAATGCATACTGAAGGCTGTGGTCTTTCATCTTTTTCAGTTAAGTGTTTTAAGTTCTCTTCATTTTCAGCAAGCAAGATTGTATCATCTGCATTTTGCAGGTTTTTAGTCTTCCTCTAATTCTGATGCCATAGTCTTCTTCATATAACCAGCTTCTCAGATTATTTTTTATATATTTAATCAACATACAGATTGCATAAGTATGATGAAAGAATGTAAACCTGATACACACCTTTCCTAATTTTAAACCATTCAGTGTTCCCTTGTTCTGTTCAAACAACTGCCTCCTGGTCTGTGTTCAGACTCCTCATGAGCACAATTAAGTGTTCCAGAACATTCATTCTCCTCAATGTTGTCCATAGCTTGCCATGACCCACACAGTTGAAAGCCTTTTTATAGTCAGACAAGCACAGGAAAACATCTTTCTGATATTCTCTGCTCTAAGCCAAGAGGCATCTGATGTCAACAATGATATCACTCATTCCATGTCCTCACTGTAATCTGAATTGAACCTCTGTAATTCCCCTGCCAATGCACTGTTGCTAATGTTTTTAAAGTATCTTTAGTAAAATTTTACATTCATGTATTATTAATGATTTCCCAATGATTTTCACATTAGATCACGTTTCTTTGGAATCGGCACAAATATGGATCTCTTCTAATCAGCTGGCCAGGTAGCTGTCTTCCAAAACTCCAGGCATACTTGAGTGAAGTACCACCAGCGCTGCCTCACTTAGTTGAAAGATTTCCATTTGTATTCCATCAATTCCTTGAGTCTTGTTCTTAGCCTGTGACTTCAGTGCACCTTGGACTTCTTTCTTCAGTATCTACTTCCTGATCATATGCTACCTCTTGAAATGGTTGAGCACTGACCATTTCTTTTTGCTACAATGACTCTGTTTATTTTGTCCATCTTCTTTTGATGCTTTCTGCATTGTTCAGTATTTTAGTCAAAGAAACCTTTAATATTGCAAGTTGAGGTTTGATTTTTTTTCCCTCAGTTCTTTCAGCTAGAGAAATGCTGGGTTTGTTCTTCCCTTTTGGTTTTCTAACTCCAGATCTTTACACATTTCATTATTATATTTGATTTATCTTCTCAAGGTGCTCTTTGAAATTTTCTGTTCAGCTCTTTTACTTCCTCATTTCTTCCATTTGCCTTAACTTCTCTACATTGGAGAGCAAGTTTAACAGTCTCTTATGACATCCATTTTGGTCTTTTCCTTCTTTATTGTCTTCTTAATAACCTTTTATTTTCTTCCTGTATGATGTTCTTGATACCATTCCACAAATATTCTGGTCTTCGGCCTTTAGAGTCTAATCCATCAGAGCTGTTCCTGAATTGATCTCTAAATTCAGGTGGGATGTGTTCGAGGTTATATTTTGGCTTTTGTAGACTTGTTTTAGCTTCTTCAGCTTCAGTTTGAACTAGCATATGAACAATTGGTGTTGTGTTTCATAGAGTGTCCTGGCTTTGTTTTGGCTGATGATATGGAGCTTTTCCACTGTCTCCTGCTACAGATGCAGTCAATTTGATTTCTGTGTATTCCATCTATTGAAGTCCATGTTCATTTTTTTATGCTGTTAATAAAAGGTATTTGCAGTGAAGAAGTCTTTGGTCTTGCAAAATTCTTTAGTGAGATCTCCAGCATTATTTCTATCACCAAGGCCATATTTTCCAATCACTGATCCTTCCTCTTTGCTCCCAACCTTTTACATTCCAATCAACAGTAATTCTCAATACACCTTGATTGCATGTTTGATTCACTTCAAATTGAAGAAGTTGATAGAATTCTTTAATTTCATCATCATATGCTTTAGTGGTTGGTGCATAAGTGGTATTAACTGGTCTTACTTATAGGCATATTTTATTTATTTGCACAAACAACTGAAGCACAGTAAGTCACTCTTTTCAGTTGGGTGGCCAATCTTACAGTCATGCTCTTTCCATGACTGAACAGTAGTCTCAGATCTGCTGTTAACGCTGCACAGGCACATATGTATAACTTACTAAAACTTGAACTTGGATCTTCTGTTTCCATAAGTAAACTAAAAACAATTTATGTTGGGGACCAGTCTCAACAACTTATTAGGGGGCTCACGAAGGGAGATGTGGAGTCAGTGAAAGAAATCACACGGAGTCGATTGTTTGTTCTGAATTCAGGATGATCATCATTTTACTCAATTATATAGCTCCTTATATACCGTTAAATTTCACAATACACAATGACTTCATAGTAATAAATTTTCTTTAGAGTATAATCTATTCTGTGATTACATTCTTCAGGATTCATGAACTTCCAAGTTACATCAAAGAACATCAAAATATTTTCCTTGACATCCTGCTTCCTTATACTCCCTAGCTACCCCAATAATATTTGATTTCCATAAGTGACTCTATTTTTCTTTATTCCTCCCTAAAATGTCAAGTTAACCTTTACACAGAAATTTTAAATCTTAACCTTCATCTAATATTTTCTATAGATCATTAATCACAACTCACACGCAAAACATTTTTCCCGTAACTAACCCTACATATGAATTACTCATAATTGCTTTAAAAACAAGAATATAAAAAGTACCTGAAGTTTTATAATTAAATGAAATAACTTCCCTATGCTAATAATTTCTTCATCCAAAACATCTAGTTAAATTTCTACTTATGTTCCTATGTGTTCCCACAACCCTGGATCATGGTTCAGTTAGTCTCTAAAGGTCTTTATTGTCTCAAGCTAAAACGATAGAGGATATTGATTGTAATCTCAAAGTTGAACTGGCAGTACTTTAGCTGGTGTTGTTTTTCCTAGTGGTGAAACTTATTGTTAACATAAAAAGCAATCTTTATAACTACACATGATTGAATATGGTGTGAAGGTGTCTAAATGTAATTTTAATCTTTAATATGATTATTGAAAAGTCTACTGAGAATTTCTATAATAAAATCAAGAAAAAATAAAAAATGAACTATTCAAAACAGGAAAGAATAAGAACTGTGGGGTCCTCGCATGAGAAATCTCCTCAGGGCCTTGCCTTCCAAGGAGAGACTCATTGTGGCCTTGCTTAACAATGAGTCCTTCATGTGTAGGGTCCCCCACCATGCCGCTCCTTGATGGCATGGCCCCTGCCAAATTTATAACATTAAGAAAGAAACCATATAGGGATCTGCACCTAATGATGATTATGAGAAAATAGGTAGTCAGAAAGCCTATGTAGCTCATCCAAGATCTCAATGTGACCTTTTTCAGGAAGTGACAGAACTCAGATTCAAGCTCAGGCCTGACCAAATGCTAATGTTGAATCCCCCTCCGATTCGTCCCACTCCCCTATTAAAACACACCGAGTCCTGGTTTGGCATTGGGGGTTAATACACTGGACTGCAAAGTCAGTTTGAAATGCAAGGTTGGAAGTTCAAGCTTACCAGCCATTCCTTAGAAACCCTATACCAGGCTGATATGGGTCAGAACCACCTCGACAGAACTTAACAACAGTAACAATTAAAGCACATACCTGCATACAAATGATCACATGTATTATAAATTTTGGTCAGTAGTAATAAAAAGATTTCATGGATACAATCTTCACATATTGGAAACTATACTGTCAAAATGTTTTAATACTTTAGCCACAAAATGTGGGTCTCTATAAGTTAATACATTTTAAGGACTGTGTAAATGAAGAAAGCAAAAGGGCATTAACAAGGTAAGAAAGGAAGACAGTGCTAAAATTGTTGTTAGAGGAAACTGTGAAACTTGCCTTTGAATGTAGAGTAGCTAAAGCACATGAAAGGAATGATGAAAGAAAAGAACTGAACAGATTTCATGGGCACCTTAAGAAGTAAACTATTATAATAAAATATACACAGGCCTAGGGTTAGAAAATGAAAAAAAGGAAGAGCATACTTGGCAGTTCGCAAGCTGAAAGAATTGACAAGAACATTCTAGCCTCAAGTTGCAATGTTAAATGATTATATGGACAATAAAGAAGCACCGGTGGTGCAGTTAATTAAGCATTGTGCTATAGCAGCAAAGTCATGAGTTCAAACCAGTTGCTATGAGGAAGACTATCTGATCCCATAAAAATTTTGAAAACCCCAGGGAGCCCTTCTGCTCACTTCTACAGGGTCACCATGAATAAGGACACTCAAATGGAGGGCAATACATTGAACAACACTGGAGCCTGAAAAGAAGATAGAAGGAATACACAGTCAATATACCAAAAATGGAGAGTTCTGATGTGGAGCTGTAGGATAAACACTGGACTGCAAAGTCAGTTTGAAGCTCAAGGTTGGTGGTTCAAACTTACCAGCCACTCCTCAGAAACCCTATACAGGGTCACCATGAGTTGGAAATGACTAGATGGCACTTAACTATATAAAAAAAAAACAGATGGTCAACTTTCAGCCACTGCAGGGGGTAGCATATGATCAAGAACTGATGGTATTGAAGGAAGAAGTCGAGCTGCAATGAGGCATTGGCAAAATACAAGGGTCCAGGAATTAAAGGAATACCCATTGAGATGTTTCAACAAATAGATAGAAAGATGAAAATGCACACTTGTGTACAGTAAGAAATTTGGAAGACAGCTACCTCGCTAACCAACTGGAAGAGATCTATATTTGTACCTATTCCAAACAAAGGTGGCCCAGCACAATGCAGAAAATTATATAACAGTATTATAAATATCACACATAATTTGTACTGAAGACAATGGAAAAACAGAAATTTAAACTGGATTCAGGTTAGGATGTGCAATGAGAGATATCATTGCTGATGTCAGATAGATGGTTTTGCAGAAAACAGAGAATAACAGAAAGATATATAATTGTTTTTATTGACTATGCAAAGGCTTCCAACTGTGTGAATCATAATGAATTATGAATAACATTTGGAAGAATGGGAGTTCTAGGACACTTCATTGTCCTCCTGCAGAACCTGGACAACAAAGTTGTCCAAACAGAACATGATTGAAAATCAGGAAAGGTGGACGTCAGGTCATATTCTTTCACCATATTTGTTCAATCTGTATGCTGACCAAATAATCCAACAAGGCTGGACTAGAAGGAAGAATGCAGCATCAAGACTAGAGAAAGACTCATTAACAACCTGTGATTTGCAGATGACACCATCTTGGTTACTGACATTGAAAAGGGCTTGAAGCACACACTGATGAAGATCAAAGACAACAGTCTTCAGTATGTATTACACCTGAACATAAAGAAAACAAAACTCCTGAAAACTGGACCAATAAGTAACATTACATTGGTGTTGTTGTTATTGTTATGTGGTGCCAAGTTGGTCCCAACTCATAGTGACCCTGCATAGGGTTTCCAAGGAGTAGCTTGTGGGCTTGAACTGCTGACCCTGTAGTTCTAAGTTCAGTGCTGACCTACACTGCCACACCAGGAGTTCAAGCAACATTATAATAAAGGGGAAAAAATGAAATTATCAAGGATTTCATTTTATTTGGATCCATAATACTCATGAAAGCAGAAGTAAAGAAATCAAATGAAGTCATGCATTGGGCAAATCTACTGCAAAAGGTCATTTTAAATTGTAAAAATGTAAAGATGTCATTTTTGAGGATGAAGTTGCACCTGACCCTAGCTATGATATTTTCAGGGCTACTCTCTTATTTTGTTGTTGTTGTTATGTGCCATGGGTCGGTTCCGACTCATAGTGACCCTACACAGGGTTTCCGAGGCTGTAAATCTTTATGGGAGCAGAAAGCCTCATTTTTCTCCCACAGAACAGCTGGTAGTTTTGAACTGCTGACTGTGAGATTAGCAGCCTGATTTGTAACCACTACGCTACCAGAGCTCCTTAATATATAGATAGGTGATATAATATACAGATCATAGTGTTCTACTCTATATCAGTTCCCAAACTTCATGTTTAGGATTATAACAATGATCATTTCAATTCAGCAGGTATGACTATTTGCACCAGGGGATTTGGCAAACACTGGAAATCAGGGAGAGTCAACTGTTAACAATTACCAATACACTATTTTTATTCATCCTGGTGTGGCACTGTAAGATAAGCACTAGACTGCAAAGTCAGTTTGAACTGCAAGACGGTGGTTCAAACTGACCAACCACTCCTTGGAAGCATTATTCAGGGTCACTATGAGTCAGAACAACTTGACGGCACTTAACAACAACAACAATAGTTTTATACTACAAGGTAAACATTTGTGTGGTGTGCACTGACTGCTAACTGTAAGGATGGTTGGTCACACCTACCAGCCGCTTCTCAGAAACCCTATAGAGAGAGGGTCACTATGTGTCAAAACCAACACAATCCCACTTAACAACAAAACCACAAACATTGTTTCATTCCTAGTCAAACCAGTGAGTCTCATGCTTTAGAGCACATCAGAAGTGCCTCAGGGCTATTTGTAAAACACAGTTGCTGGGCTCCACATTCAAAATTTCTGATTTAGTAGTTCTGAGAGGAACTTGAGATTGTGCACTTTCAAAACCTTGCCAGATGATATGGATGATGTGGGTCATGGGGTTTGTCCAACTCAGCTGGACCATCTGACAACAACAACAACTAACAACCCCACAATGTACTTGTTATTGTTGTTGTTGTTGTTGTTAAGTGCCTTTGAGTCGGAGCCGACCCATAGCGACCCTGTACAGGGTTTCCTAGGCTGTAAAGTGCCGTCTAATCAATTTCCACTCTTAGCGACACCGTATAGGGTTTCTAAGGAGTGGCTGGTGAGTTTGAACTGCAAACCTTGCGTTCACATGATTATCTTAGAGCGCCACACCATGACTAACTACTGACTTAACTTAAAGATGGGAAAACAGAGTCATAGAGCTCAGACATCACATTTTTTTGCACTGTGTAAGTTCACACACTGATTATTAAAGTCTCAGGCACAGATTTCCGAAGTACAAGCAATTCTTGACTATGTTGTTGGCATTAAGCACCCTCGAGTCAGTTCAGACTCATCGTACAACAGAACGAAACACCTCCTAGTCCTGCACCTACTTCACAATTGCTGCTATGATTGAGCCCATTGTTGATGCCACCGTGCCATTCCATCTCATCGGATGTCTCCTTTTTTTCCCTCTGTCCCTCCACTTTACCAGGCACGCTGTTCTTCTCCAGGGACTGGTCCCTCCTGATAATATGTCCAAAGTATGAGAGATTAAATTTGGCCATCTTGACCTCCAAGGAGGATTCTGGTTGTACTTCTTCCAACACAGATTGATTTATTCTTTTAGCAGTCCATGGCACCCTTAATATTCTTCTCCAATAGCATAATTCAAATGCATCCATTCTGCTATGGTGTTCCTTATGCTTGATCATACTCTGATCCAAAAAGCAAGTTACTGCATGTAACAAGTAATCCAGATAATACTAAGACTCCGACATGCCATTGGAATGGCAGAGACAAGTAATTCAGATGCTTGTATGTGCAAATAATTAACATTTTTAGCCATTCGACTTTCCATATATCGAACCATTACTCTATGTTAAATGGTTTATATTCATTGCAAGAGTCCTGATATTTTGTGATTTCTCTTTTAAAGATGAGGAACCCAAGGAACAGACATATTTATGGTTGTTTAAATTATTTGTTATAGGATTACTATCATCACATCAAAATCCTTACACGTCAATCTGCCATAGAATCTAACCATTTTATTTTAGCATGTGTCCCTTCAAGTCCAGATATAGTATACATTCATTACATGATGAAATAACAGAAGTCTGCCATTTTTCTCAGGTTACAGCAAGCCTCAAACAGGTGGCAGTAAGGACTACACCCTTTCTGTGGAACCACCATGCTATTTCTCAGTCATTTTGTCTCTACCTTGTCTGTGAATTCTCTTCTTCTTATCCTGGAATGGCAGTTTAATGAGTTCCTAGCAGTGCTCAACAATGAAGCATCAATACAATCAAGCAATATTTGAATTCTTGGGGAGGGGGAAATTTTTGTGCTTTGGGATTCAAGTTCTCTTTCTCAACTCAGATTAATCCTATCTCCACATTCAATCAGATCCCAGACATCAAAGACCAAAATTGCATGTAGCTAGCTTTCTTTTTAAAGGGACAGGCTTTAAAATTCAAGTTACAAAGAGGGCAAGGAGAAATGAGACCAGTTGCTAAACCTAAGGTTTTTTGTTTCTTCTATTACTATTCAAATCAGGACAACATTAACACTTTAGGTAATTATGTATTCAGGACCATAGTAGACACTGAGTAGACAAAGATGAGCAAGTGGCTGACCCCTAAGAAGTCACACTCTCTCAGTACTGAAAGAAGACAGAAATCTCTGTCTGAATACAAGTCAGACTCAGTTACGTGGAGCTATGTATACAGGTGTCTGAGATAAAAAATAGTATCACCAGGAGAGTAGCATATGTGTATATCAATCTATTTTTATATTATCAATATATGTTTATCAATATATATTTATATTATCAATATATTTTTATATTATAGCATCAGTGGGCTGGCAACAATTGTGAGGTTGGCCCAGGATCGGGCAGTGTTTCATTCTATTGTGCATAGGGTCTCTATGAATTGGTACTGACTCGATGACACCTAACAACAACAACAACAACTACTGCTCATTTTGTGTGATGCTGTAGGATAAGTATTGGACTGCCAATAGCTGGATGTTATTGTGAGATGCCATCTAGATGCCGTCGAGTAGGTACTGACTCTTAGTGGCTGCATACACAACAGAATGGAACACTGCCTTGTACTACATCAGTTTCACAACTGTTGCTATGCTTGAGCCCACTGCTGCTGCCACTGTGCCAGGACATTTTGGTGAGGGTCTTCCTCTTTTCAACTGACCCTCACTTTACCAAGCATGATGTCCTTCTTCAGGGGCTGGTCCCTCCAGATAATATGTCTGAAGTATTAAAGACAAGATTGACCACCCTGGCTTCTAAGGGATATTCTGTTTATACTTCCTCCAACATAGATCAGAAGTCAGAATGGGCTTGACAGCACTTAACAACATTATTTGAACAACATAGTATTAATAGTTTATCTTCTTCTTGTTGTTGTTGTTAAGTGCCGTAGAGTCGGTTCCGACCCATAGCGACCCTGTACAGGGTTTCTGAGGGTGTAAATCTTTACAGGAGTAGAAAGCCTCATCTTTCTCCCGCGGAGCGACTGGTAGTTTCGAACCACTGACCTTAAGGTTCGCAGCCTGATTCGTAACCACTACGCTACCAGAGCTCCTTATATCTTCTAGTATCAGTGCATAATTGATACTTATTAATGGTAATAGATCATCATTTCAAGTAATGTTTAAGAAAAATGTCCTCAGTTTGATAGGAACCGGAAGATGATGAGACTGATTAACCTTCATCTATTGTATTCAGGAAAAGAACACCTTAAACTCTGAACGGCTGTGTGCAAAGCTTGCCCTCATTTCTAAGACCATTGCTACAAAAGAGGCTCAAAAGCATAAAAGCAGGAGAAACTCTGAGGTAAATTTTCTTGGCATCAACATCAGGTAGAGTTTGTTTCGTTTTGTTTTAATGTCAAATGATTAAACAATGCTGAAATAGCATAATAGAAGGCTCCTTTAAGAAGTCATAACCAACCACTGTCTTTGCACATAAACTTTACAGCTGATTACCCTCTTCAGTCCATAGAATTTCAGAACTTTCCTTTTATTCATATTTCCTATGGAGTGTTTCAGTGATGGATGTGTCTGGGACATTTCAACCCATCTTCCAAGGCTCCATCTGCCAAACCATCTGGATTTTGCATCCACAGAAAAGTACTTAGTGAATGATTATATACTATGACTTTAAAAAAAAGAAAAGAGAAGGAAAGGAAAATAAAATGTAAATGTTAACATAAACACAAAAACTAAAATCAGTTTTGTGCCGTCTCTTTGAAAGGAAGAAGTTAACAGCAGGTATGAGAAACCCATTTTCTTCGTTTTCATTTTATTTTGTTTTTATGCCAGTCACATAAATTATGAGACGTGCATGACCTTTTTCCATAAATGTTTAAATGACAGCTGGTAAGGCTAGAGTATTCCATTGGATCAAAAGCTCTTAAGAACAATGGTTTGTTTTCTAAAGGTCAACGTACTAGTGAATGTGTTCAAAAGGCTTACTAACTAAATACGCAAGATTTTCATTGAGAATAAATTATATAATAGCTTTCATATTGAATGTAAACCAAGAAACCTATAGGGAATCTTTTGAGAGAACTTTGAAACTCCATTTTGTAAATAATTTGTACAGAACACCTTTCTAAAACATTGTAACATGTTGATTTGTATGTTGTTGTTGTTGTTATGTGCCGTGGAGTCGGTTCCCACTCATAGCAACGCTGCAGTGTTTCCGAGGCTGTAAATCTTTACGGGAGCAGACTGCCTTATCTTTCTCCCGCAGAGCGGCTGGTAGTTTGGAACTGCTGACTTTGCGGCTCACAGCCCGAATTGTAACCACTACGCTACCAGAGATTCTTGTTGATTTGTATAGAGGTTTATAATGAGGTTTATAATAATGTTTTATTACTTATGTAAAAACTATGCATTGTTACATAAGGTAAAATATGTGGAAGTGTTGGGATACAGGAAGATGCATCTAATTTCAGACAGAACATAGCAAAGGAGAATTAGAGACTTCCTCAGGATACTTTCCAATACTAGGATCTTTTTCACTCTGCCACTGATGAGGTATAATGTTAGAATATCAAAGTCTAAAATAAATTGTGTTTTGTTGTTGTTAGCTACCATCAAGTTGGTAGTGACTCATAGTGACCCTATTGCCTGGTCCTAGGCCAACCTCACAACCCCACAATGTTGCCACCATTGTGCCAATCCATGTCCTTGGAGATGTTCCACTTTTTCTCTAACCCTCTGCTTTATCAAACATGATATCCTCCTCCAGTGACAGGTCCCTCTTGATAATATGTCTGAAGTACAAGAGACAAAGTTGGCCATCCTGTCTTCCAAGAAGCACTCTGTTTATACTTCTTCCAACACAGATTTGTTTGTTCTTTTGAAAGACCATGGTACTTTTAATATTCTCCAACACCATAACTCAAATGCATCAATTTGTCT
>NW_006408562.1:17214860-17218768 GCF_000296735.1 Chrysochloris asiatica | reverse complement strand
TGAGTGAGTGCCTCCTGTGCTGCCTCACTTTCCTGAAAGACCTCAATTCTTATTCCATCAATTCCTGGTGCCTTGTTCTTTGCCACTTCTTTCAATGCATCCGATTTTATATCTAGAGAAATCATAAATGTCCTTTTCAGAAAATTTGGGGAATATGTTAAAGAAAATAAATTGCTCTTAATGCCTCCATCAAAAATAATTTCATTTAAGTTTTCATTGTCTATCCTTCAAGTTTTGAGCCTTTTCTGTTGCTGTCAATAAATATATATGTGCATATGTATATAGATATATATGTATCCCTATATATATGAATATTTCATGCCACATTAACTATATAGTTCTTTTTTGTTTAACCATCTTATTGTATTTTAGGTGAAAGTTTACACAGCAAATAATTTTTCCCTTCAATAATTTATACACAAATTGTTCAGTGACATTGGTTGCTATCCCTGAAATGCATCAGCCCTCCCCACATTCCACCCGCCTTTTCCATTCCCCTGCCCTTTCTCAGCTTCTCCTCTTCACTTTTATGCAAATGTTACCGTTAGTCTCCTGTAGCTGAGTGTCCTCAGGAGCACTGTCCTCATGGGTGTTATTGTTTATTTTATAAACCAATCTAGTATTTGACTGAAAGGTGACCTCCAGGAGTTAAAAGTATGTCTTAGCATGATAATCTTGGGGGGTTTTATGAGTTCAATCTGGGACTTTCTGTTGTGTGCCTAGTCTGAGCAGTCGGTGGTGGTAGTCGGGCACCATCTAGTTCTTTTGTGCTCTAGGATAGAGGAGACTTTGGTTTGGCATGCTGCGTCTTTACTTTACTCCTCTCCTCTTTGCTTCAGAAAGGAAGAAACCAGTAGTTATATCTTAAATGGCTGCTGGAAAGCTTTTAAGACTCCAGATGCTGTTTACCAAATTAGGATATAGAACATTCTACCTTTATGAGCCTTGTTAAGCCAATTAACCTAGACATCCTCTGAGACTTGAAAGCCCTTAGTCTTCAAGTCTATTAGCTGAGACCCATGTGGTCTTTGGATATATCTAAGTTTCCATAAATGTACCATTTATGTGCTCTATTATATATATGAATATATGAGGGGGTTTCAAAAGGTTCATGGGAAATTTCCATTTTCTTTTAATACCGGCATATATATATATATATATATCCATTTCCTTCAATTCCATTTCCCACACACTTCTTGAAGCCCCTCTCATATATCCACATGCATGTAACAATTCACACAATTATGGATGTTACTAGTGTTGTGAATTATATAATTTACAGCATTTACCAATTGACAATAAATAAATAAATAAACCCATTACTGTCAAGTGGATTCCAACTCATGTTGACCCTAATCAGGGTTTCTGAAACTGTATGTCTTTATGGGGGCAGACAGCCTCATCTTTCTCTGCACAGAGCAGCTGGTGGGGTTGAACCACCAACCTTGTGGTTAGCAGTCCAATGTTTATCTCACAGAGTCACCAGTCACACTGAGCTAGCTTCTCCTGTATTACAAATTGACTTTTCCTTCCACCAGAATTACCATATATCTAGTATCTGGTAGCATAGTGGTTACGAATCAGGCTGCGAACCTTAAGGTCAGCTGTTCGAAACTACCAGACTGCTCCGCAGGAGAAAGATGAGGCTTTCTACTCCCGTAAAGATGTACACCCTCAGAAATCCTGTACAGGGTCGCTATGGGTCGGAAACGACTCGACAGCACTTAACAACAACAACAACAGTATCCAGTAAGTGAGCCTCAATCCCTTTCTCTCCCATCCTGGTAACCATCAATGAATGTTGTTTTCTTTGTGTAAACAAATTCCTGACTTTTTATAAATGTAGTGTCATACTTTTTTTTTTCCTTTTGTGATTGTCTTTTTTCACTCAACATAATGTTCTCCAATTTCATTCATGTTATAAGGCGTGTTGTGAGCCCATTGCTAATTCTTGTTTGTTGTATAATATTCCATTGAATTCAGGTACCACATGTTGCTTACACATTTGTCTCTTGATGGACACTTAAGTTGCTTTCATGTGTTTTGCTATTCTGAATAATGCTGCCATGAGCATGGGTGCATATCTGTTTGTGCTGTTGCGTTTATTTCTCTAGGATATAAACCTAGAAGAAGGATGTCTGAATCATATTGTATCTCTACTTCTAACTTCTTAAAGAAGCACCATTCTGTTTTCTATAGATTATAACATTTCACAATCCCACCAGCTGCACATAAAAGTCCCAATTTCATCACAACCTCACCAACATTTGTTGTTTTCTGTGTTTTTGACCAGTATCATTTTTGCAGGAGTGGGATGGTGTCTCATTGTGGTTTTTATTTGCAACTATCTCTAAGAGTTCTGTATGGTGCTGTAGGATAAGAACTGGATTACTAACCACAAGATTGGTAGTTCAGACCTACGGTCACTCCTCAGAAACCCCATACAAGGTCTCTGTGAATCAGAACCGACTCGACAGCACTTCACAGCAAGAACTATGGCTAATTGTGCCCTAGTGTTGTAGGATAGACACTGGTCAGCAGGTTCAAACCGAGAGTTTGGCAGATTCAATTCACGAGCTGTTCCTTGGATAACCTACACAGAGTTGCTAAGAGTTGGAAACAATTCAAGGGCACTTAACAACAAACACAATGATATCCCTGGTTCCACATCCTCTTTTGAAACCAGCTTGAACATCTGGAAGTTCTCAGCCAATGTATGGTTGCAGGCATTTTTCATTCCATTGGGTAACCTCTCTTTGGAATGGACACAAATACGGATCTCTTACAAGCAGTCGGCCAGATAGTTGTCTTTCAAATTTCATGGCATAGATGAGTGAGTGCCTCCTGTGTAGTGTCACGTTCTTGAAATATTTCTATTTGTATTCCACCAACTCCCAGTGCCTTGTACTTTGCCAATGCCTTCATGCACCTTGGACTTCTTCCTTCAGGATCATTGGCTGTTGATAATATGCTATCTCGCAAAAGGGTTGAACATCAGCCATTTCTTTTTTGGTGTAGTGACTTTCTTACGTCTTCTTTTGATGCTTTCTGCATCCTGTAATATTTTGTCCATTGTTGTTGTTAGGTGCCATTGAGTCAGTACTGATGCACAGAGACCCTATGCAGAACAGAATGAAACACTGTCCGATACTGGACCAACCTCACTATCGTTGCCACGCTTGAGCCCACTGATGCTGCCACTTTACCAATCCATCTTGCTGGGGGTCTTCCTCTTTTTCTCTGACCTTCCACCTTACAAAACATAATATCCAACTTCAGCGACTGGTCCCTTTTGACAATATGTCTGAAGTACGAGAGACAAAGTGGGGCCATTCTGGCCTCTAAGGAGCTCTCTGGCTGTACTTCTTCCACCACAGATCTATTTTATCTTTTGGCAGTCTTGGTGCTTTCAATATTCTCTACCAACACCATAACATAAATGAATCAATTCTTCTACGGTCCTCCTTATTCACTGTCCAGCTTCTGCATGCATATGAAGTTATTGAAAATACCATGGCTTGGGTCAGGCACACCAGAGTCCTCAAGCTGAGATCTTTACTCTTCAACACTTTAAAAAGGTCTTGTGCAGCAGATTTGCCTAATGCAATACGTTGTTTGATTTCTTGACTGCTGCTTCCATGAATGTCGATAGTTGATCCAAGAAGAATGAAGTCTTTGACAACTTCAATCTTTCCTCCGTTAATAAGAATGTTGTTTATTGGTCCAGTGGTGAGGATTTTTGTTTTCTTTACATTGAGATGCAATCCCTACCAAAGGCCGTGCTCTTTGATCTTCATCAGTAAATATTTTAAGTCCTCTTCACTTTCAGCAAGTAAGGTGGTATCGTCTGCATATTGTAGGTTGTTAATGCGTCTTCCTCCAATCCTGGTGCCACATTTTTCTTCATA
>NW_006408562.1:17213966-17214760 GCF_000296735.1 Chrysochloris asiatica | reverse complement strand
GCAAGCAAGGTTGTATCATCTGCATATCACAGGTTGTTAATGAGTCTGCCTCCAATCCTGATGCCACATTTTTCTTCATAGAAACCAGCTTCTCAATTGATTTGCTCAGCATACAGGTTGAATAAGTATGGTGAAAGAATACAACCTTGTCGCACACCTTTCCTAATTTTAACCCATTCAGTGTTCCCGTGTTCTGAACGATCAACTGCATCTGTATAGGACAGAGTGAAAAAGGGTTTACAAGGGTTTAAATCTTTCCTGAAGCAGACTGTCACATACCTGTCCAGCAGAGGAGCTGAAGGGTCCAAACCCCAGACCTTTTCATTAGGAGCTGAGTACAACCACAGCATCAATCTCACATTTATAAAAACACTTATAATAAAAGATTATAATAATGAATATTTTAAAAAGAGGTATTTGACTTAAGTCAGAATCAATTTACAACACAGATTTAAACTGGGCACTCCTTGTATATATAATATATATATTTAGTATAAGGAATTAAAACTTTAAATATTCATTTTATGTCTGTTGTTGTTATGTACCACCAAGTCGGTCCTGACTCATAGTGGCCCTGTATAATCTTCAGGGCCTAGGCTTTAAATCTTCATGGGAGCAGAAAGCCTCATCTGTCTCCCGTAGAGCAACTGGCAGGCTCAACCTGTGGACCTGTGGTTCGCAGTCCAGAGTATCTGGTATGGAGGCACTTGTTGTTGTTGTTGTCAGGTGCCATCGAGTCGGAACCGACTCATAGCGACTCCATGCACAGCAGAACGAAACAATGTTCGATCCTG
>NW_006408562.1:17187055-17208349 GCF_000296735.1 Chrysochloris asiatica | reverse complement strand
AAAGCCTTTGCATAGTAAATAAAGCAGAGGTAAACATCATTCTGATATTCTCTGCTTTCAGCCAAGATCCATCGGGCATCAGAAATGATATCTCTCATTCCATGGCCTCTTCTGAATCCAGTGCAAACCTTTGGAAGTTCTCTGTCAATGTATGCTTGCACCCATTTCTGTATTATCATTTGTAAAACTTTACTCACATGAAATATCAAAGATATTGTCTGATGATTTCCGTATTCTGTGGGGTCACCTCTCTTTGGAATGGGCACAAATATGGTTCTTTTCCAAGCAGTTGGCCAAATAGGTGTCTTGCAAATTTCTTGGCAGAGATGAGTGAGTGCTTCCTCTGCCACCTCACTTTCTTGAAGATTTCAATTTTTATTCCTTCAATTCCTATTGCCTTGTTCTTTGCCAATTCCTTCAATGCACCTTGGACTTCCTCCTTCAGCATCATTGGCTCTTGATCATATTCTACTTCTTGAAACAGTTGACCATTAACCATTTCATTTTGGTACAGTGATTTTGTGTTTCCTTCCATTTTCTTTTGATGCTTTCTGCATAATTCAATAATTTGCCCAGATAATCCTACAATAATGTCAGTCGAGGCTTGAATTTTTCTTCAGTTCCCCCAGCTTGTGAAATGCTGAGCATGTTTTTCCTTTTTGGATTTCTGACTCCAGATCTTTGCACATTTTGTTGCAATATTTAATTTTATCTTCTTGAGCTGACCTTTGAAATTTTCTGTTCAGCTCTTGTACCTCCTCATTTTTTCCATTTACTTTAGCATCTTTACACTGGATAGCAAGTTTTAGTGTCTCTTCTGACATCAATTTTGACCTTTTCCTTCTTTCTTGTCTTCTTAATGACTTTTTGCTTTTTTCCTGTATGATGTTCTTGATGTCATCCCACAACTCTTCTGTTCTTTGTCTTTAGTGTTTAATGTATCAAAGATGTTCATCTCTAAATTCAGGTGGGATATATTCAAGGTCGTATTTTAGCTCTATTTTCTTCATCTTTAGTTTGAATTTGCATCTGAGCAATTGATGGTCTGTTCCACAGTCTGCCTCTGGCCTTGGAGCTTTTCCATCGTCTCTTCCCACAAATGTAGTCAATTTGATTTCTGTGTATTCTATCTGGGAGGTCCATTTGTATAGTCATCTCTTATGCTGCCTTAAGAAGGTATTTGAAATGAAGAAATCATTGATTTTTCAGAATTCTATCATGCAATCTCCAGTATTATTTTTATCACCAAGGCCATATTTTCCAACTAGTGATCCTTTTCCTCTTTGCTCTCAACCTTTGCATTCCAATCACCAGTAATGATCAATACAATTTGATTGCATGTTTGATCAATTTCAGATTGAAGAAGTTGGTGGAATACTTCTATTTCATCCTCATTGGCTTTAGTGGTTGGTTCATACATTTGATTAATAGTGGAACTAACTGGACTGTAGGTTCATGGATGTTATGCTATCACAGACAGCATTGTACCTCATGACTGATCTGGATGTGCTCTTTTTGACAATGAATACAACTCCATTCCTCTTCAATTTTTCATTCCCAGCATAGTAAACCATGTGATTGTCAGATTCAAAATGGTCAATACCAGTCCATTTCAGCTCACTAGTGCCTACAATATTGATGTTTATGTGTTCTGTTTTATTTTTGACAATTTCTAATTTTCCTAGATTCATACTTTGTACATTTCATGTCCCAATTATTAATGGATATTTACAGCTGTTTCTCTTCATTTTGAGTTATGCTCCATCAACAAATGAAGGTCCACTGGCTCTTCTCCTACAGGCTTTACTCCATTCACATCATCACGGTCAACTCTACTTTGAGGAGGCAGCTCTTTACCAGTAGCATTTTGAGTGCCTTCCAACCTGAGGGGCTCATTTTCCAGCACTCTATCTGACAGTGTTTCTCTGCTATTCATAAATATTTAGTTTTCAGTAACTAAATATTTGGGAGTAGTATGTCACTTCTTCTTCCTAGTCTGTCTTCATCTGGAAGCTCATCTGAAACTTGTCCATCATGGGTGACCCTGCTGGTATTTAAAATACCGGTGGCATAGCTTTCCGAATCACAGCAACTCACAATGCACCACAGTACAACAAACTGACAGACTACTGGTGAGTTTTGCCTATAGAATCCTTCAATATTCCAAGTCGAAGCTGGAATTTTTTTTCGTCAGTGACCTCAGTATGACAAATGCTTAGTGTGTTCTTCCCTTTTGGTTGTCTAACTCCAGGTCTTTGCATATTTTGCTATATTTCATTTTGTCTTCTCAAGTTGCCCTTTGAATTTTTATGTGTAGCTCTTGTAGCTTCTCACTTCTTCCATTTGTTTTAGCATCTCTAAGCCGAAGAGCAAATTTCAGAATCTATGTTGATATCCATATTATCTTTTCCTTCTTTCTTGTCTTCCTGTATGGTGTTCTTGATATAATGCCACAACTCTTCTGGTCTTTGGTCTTTAATGTCTAACGCATCAAATCTGCTTTTCAGATGATCTCTAAATTCAGGTAGGATATATTCCAAGTTATATTTTTGTTCTTTTGGTCTTGTTTTAATTTTCTTCAGCTTCAATCTGAATTTGTATATGAGCATTTGATGGTCTGTTCCACAGTCTTTTCCTGGTCTTGTTTGGGCTGACAATATGGAGCTTTTTCACCTCTCTTCTCCCATTGAATAATCTTTGACCATTTGTTCATAGATGCATGGATTTACATCTGGTTTTCAGTTCTGTTCCATTAGTACATGTATGTCATCATACCACTACCAGATGTTTTCACTACCATAACGTGTACTAAATGCTGAGATTGAGAAATGTGAGGCGTGCTACTTTGTTGCTCTCCTTCAGCAATGTTTTAGCTATTCAGGGCCTCTTTTCTTCTATATAAAATTTGACACCCACTATTTTCCATCTCAATTTTAGCAAATTTTTTTTTCACTACTAGATTTTTGGTAATTCCTTTTAACAGATTATTCTAAAGCAAAAGCATCATTATTTTCTCCATTATGGAACAATGCATGTGCATTTGTTTCTGTGATTTTATTCAGCCTGGAACTTTGGCTACATAATGCCAACATCTGAAAAGTTAAAACTAAAAGCAAACCTCATTTTTTTGTTTGTTTGTTTTAAACACATTTGGATGCAAACAGATATGGAACAGATTACTATTGGCGTACCATTTCTGCTGAGGTGACTTACTAAAAGCCTACACAAATAGCTACTGAGAGTAACGATGGTATTTAGGTGAATGATTGCATCTGGTTTATGAGTAGAGTAAGCAAGCCAATCAAATAGAGTGTTCTTTCATAAAATAATATCCAAAACTTTGACTAAAATTAGACTTCTCTTCAGCTTGGCTGAAGCATAATTCTTCGGTGTTCTTTCTTTGGCATTCTCAACTACAACAATTCTTAGACTTAATGGCAGTTTATATTCCATTTTTAAAGCCAAGTATCATAATAAAAGTTACTTGGCACCACAATAAAAATTCAAAATACTTGATATAATAATTTGTAGTCATAATTAAGATGTCTTAAGGAAAGTGGAATTATTTATGATCCACAATATCTTGAACCATTTTATCAACCGTATCTATCAGCTATTGGTGTGGTGCTGTGGGTTAATGCACTAGACTGCAAAGTTGCTTTGAACCACAAGCTCTCCAGAGGTTCCTTTGAAACCCTGTACAGGGTCACTATGGGTCAGAGGCAACCTGATGGCACTTAACAACAACACCTATCAGCCGCCATCATTTATGAAACCATTAAGCTTACCAGTATTCAAGTGATTTTAGCCAATAGAGAACAGCTGGCAAAATTGTTAAAATGTAATGGAAGTTGAATGGGAATTAAAATGTGTTTATAAAATACCCAGGTGAATACAAGACTTCTCCTTGGACAAGAACCACCACATTTAGAGATGTGGCTTCCTCAGATAAGATCAGTCACAGACCAAGTCAAGTGAGATTTTTTTCTAGGTGTATTCTCTCCAAGTTCATACAGATCCTATTTTTAGTGACATTCTTATTGTGCATATTATCACAAACTGCCACCTTCTATAAACAGAATAAAATCTTAACCCACTTGCCTATCCCTTTCTAGCCTTTACCAGTCATATAACCAGAAGCAGAATCCAAGATTCCTGTCATAAAGATCCTGAATGTGCACATACTTGTAACAGGGCTTTCCTGGGAAACCAGTGTTATCAACAATCTGCCTTTGAAACTACCACCAAAGTTTTCCTGCCACAAGTTCACAAGTTAAAATTTGCAGTTAACTTTTTTCTGTCTCTCTAGTGTCTATTCCTCTTTATTCTCATAAAGACCTGCAGTTTAGGGGACTCCTTTTCTTTCAAGCTTTCTTTTCATGTTGTCTAAGTACTTAGACAGGGCAGGGCAGGGAACCAATGTGATTGGAGTGACTCAGTAATTTCCATGTCTGTAACAGCTAGACACCCAATAGAAAAAGATGGCACACTCCTATTGTTTTGAGAGAAATTAAAAACACATTTGCCATCCAGACAACTTCCACTTACGGTGATCCCATGTGCATCGAATAGCGCTATGCCCCATAGGATTTTCAATCACTGTTTTTTTCAGAAGTTGATAATCAGACCTTCCTTTTGAGGTCATCTGAGTAGAGTTCAACATTTTGGCTAGTAGCCGAACATCCTCTGTCTGTACCACCAAGAGGATCTATTATAAGTTAGAATAAATTAAGGACCAGTTTCTTTACCAGCTAGTTACAAAAGGGCAAATGGAGGAGAGAACAACCACACAGAATACCCTGGTTCATTTTGGCTGCTACCACCCTACACCCAAGTGTGAAGTAAGGATGAAGTTACAGGAGCTTGGAAACAGAATCAGGCAGAACAGAGACTTTCTAGCTTTTGGAGGAGCCTAAAATCACCCTATGGAGTCCTGGTGTGGCGCTGTGGGTTAATGCGTCAAACTGCAAAGCCAAGCCGTGTGAACTGCAAGGTCGGTGGTTCAAGCTTACCAGCCACTCCTCAGAAACCCTATATATACAGGGTCAACATGGGTCAGAACCAACTTGATGGCACTTAACAACAACAACAATCATCCTGGAGTCCTGTTGTAGTGCTATGGGTTAATGCACTAGACTGGAAAGTTGATTTGAACTGCAAGGTTGGTGGGTTAAGCTCGCCAGCCACTCGTAAGAAACCCTATGCAGGGTCGCTATGGGCTGGAACCAACTGTACTACACTTAACAACAACAATGACATCATCCTGGAGGTCTGGTGTGGTGCTGTAGGATAAGCATAGGATAAACTAACCACAGATCAGCAGTTCAAATCCACCAGTCACTCCTTGGAAACTGGATTGAGATGAGTCAGAACCAACTTGAAGGTGCCTAACAATGAACAACAAGATGGCCCCACTGGGGAAGCAAAGGAGAAAACTCCCCTGAACCTCTCTCCTCTGCCTCTGATTTCCTGGTGGGGAACCCCAGTGGCTGACGCTAAACCAGAGCAAAATCGATGGTAACCTGTTGATATAACTCAGACAATCAGCCTCATGGAGTGGAAAGGAGAGAGGAGTTCTAGGGGACCAAGCAGAAAATAAGCAATGCTATCTCCCTAGCCACCATGATTTGTTGCTGTTGAGTGCCGTCGAGTTGATTACAACCCACAGCAACCCTATATGGGGTTTCTGAGGCTATAAATCTTTACAGGAGCAGAAAGCCTCATCTTTCTCCGGCAGAACAGCTGGTAGTTTGGAACTGCTGACCTTGAGGTTCACAGCCCCATTCGTAACCACTGTGCTACCAGCCACCATGATGAGGAAGGAGTATAATAGAGAGTAGGAGTCTAAGAGGTCAACTAGATATTGCAATGAATGAAGTGAGCAAGAAGCTGTTGGACCATCATTCAGACACAGAGGATGAAACTAGCCCAAAGGAGACAGAGTTCCGACATGGCAACAGATAACATAGTAAATCATGATCACACCACACCTATTGACAGAGTTGTTGTTGTTAAGTGCTGTAGAGTAGGCTCCAACTCACAAAGACCCTGTATAGTAGTCATATATGAGATTATTTTATACATTCCTTTTTTTAGTGCTTTAGCTAATTTGAGATTATTTTGTTATTTTCAAATGAAAAAGCTCTGATACTGTCATAGAAATCAATGAGAGCCAGATGCAAATCTGCGTTCTCATGTCTCTTAACTACCAAAATCCAGATCATTAAAGGTCTACTCTGTGGATCAGTTAGTGCCTTCAATTTCTCCAGCCTCAGACATATCCCCAACCACCCAGCAACTCACCTCCAAGTAAATAACTAACACTTACCAGAGACTTTTTTGAATATCTTTTTACAATCTACACATATTTGTTTATAGTATTCATTAAACTCTGAAAAATACTGGTGAACAAACACTGTCAGCACTACATAGCACACATTCTCAACCCCACACTAACCCATCAGTATACGATGTGCCACAAGAAGTGTGTTAGAAAGAAAAGAACACAAAACTAGTGGATTACTTTTTCTCTAAGAGAGAGAGGATTTAATATTAACACTGTAATAATTCCATTCTCAATCACACTATTTCTAGCCAGAGACAGGAAAGAAATAAGGCTGAAGCTACAAAGAGAATCACATACCCCTTGGTCTATCTCATCTGTGGGATGCTCAGTCAGAAGCATGTATTTAAATATCGTTCATTGTTTGGATGATTAGAAATAATACCAGTGGTGGATTATCTAGAAACAAAACAAAACAAAAGGACGTTTTTCTCAAAATCAGTCTTTCAAGAAGCAGATACCAATGTGGAACTTGGCATGCAATGGATTTACTGCGTGAAATGTCTGTGTGTTGTTGCTGTTGTTATTAGGTGCCATGGAGTCAGTTCTGACTCCTAGCAATCCAATGCACAACAGAAGGAAACATCGCCTGGTCCTGTGCCTTCCCCACAGCTGTTGTTATGTTTGAGCCCATTGTTGAAGCTACTGGGTCAAGCCATACTGCTAAGAGGGCTCTTCTATATTGCTTTACCTTCTCATGATGTCCTTCTCAAGGGACTGTTCCCACTTGACAGTGTGTCCAAAGAACAAGAGATGAAGTCTTATCATTCTCACTTCTAAGGAGAATTCTGGCTGTATTTCTTTCAAGGCAGATTTGTTTGCATTTTTTGTCAGTTCATGATATTTTAATATTATTTCTAACAACATAATTTAATCACATCAATTCATCTATAGTCTTTCTTATTCGTTGTCCAATTTTGACATGCATATGATGTGATTGAAAATATCATGGCCTGAATCAGGCAAACTTTAGTCATTAAACTGACATCTTTGCTCTTGAACATTTTAAAGAGGTATTTTGCAGCATATGTGTCTAATGTGATTCATACTTTATGACTACTGTTTCCATGAGCATTGATTATAGATACAAGTAAAAACAAGTCTGAAGGCTGTGGTCTTTGATCTTCATCAGTAAGTATTTTAAGTCCTCTTCATTTTCGGCAAGCAAGGCTATGTCATCTGCATATTACAGGTTGTTAATGAGTTTCCTCCAATCCCGATGCCAAATTCTACTTCATATAGTCTAGCTTCTCAGATTATTTGCTTGGCATACAGAATGAACAATTACGATGAGAGAATACAACCCTGACACACACCTTTCCTGATTTTAAACCATTCAGTGTCCCCTTGTTCTGTTTGAAAGACTGCCTCTTTGTATGTGCATAGGTTATTCATGAGCACGATTAAGTGTTTTGGAATATTCATTCTCTGCAGCTTGTCATGATCCACAAAGTCAAAGCCTTTGCATAGTTAATAAAACACAGGTAAACATTTTTTCCGATAGTCTCTACTTTTAGCCAAAATACATCCGATGTCAGCAATAATATACCTCTTTCCACATCCTCGTCTGAATCGGGCTTGAACCTCTGGTTTAAAGTACTTTTGCAACTTTTTTAAATTGCCTTTAGCAAAATTTTATTTGCATGTGATATTAAAGATATTTTCCAGTTATTTCTTCATCCCATTAGGTTATTTATCTTTGGGATGGGCACAAATATGGATCTCTTCCAATGAATTGGCCAGGTATCTGTCTTCCAAAATGTTTGGCATAGATGAGAGAGTGCCTCCAATGCTGCACCAGTTTGTAGAAAGATTTCAATTTGTATTCCATCAAGTCTCAGAAACTTTGTTCTTTGCCAATGCCTTCAGTGCATTTTAGAATCCTTCAGTATTGTAAGTCAAGGCTTCAATTACTTCTTTAGTTCTTTCAGCTTGAGAAATTCTGATCACGTTCTTCCATTTTGGGTTTCTAACTCCAGGTCTTTGCACATTTCACTATAATGTAATATATGTTAGCTTTATTTCAATGTGTAATAAATCCCACCCCCCAGCGTAATGGTTTTAAGCAATATCCATTTATGATGTCAAACATTTTCTGAGGGTCAGGAACCTAGAAGTAACTTCTCTGAAGGAGTAATTGTGGAGTCCTGAGATGGTGTCATAGGATATGCACTCGATCTCAAGGTTGGTTTGAGCCACAACATCAGCAGTTCAAACTCACCAGGTGTTCCTCATAAACTCTACACAGGGTCGCTGTGAGTCGCAACAGACTTGACAGCACTTAACAACAACAATAACAACAGTTTAGGTCCAGGGTCTGTTGGGAGTCTGCAATCATGCTGGTTAGCTGCAACTTCAGTCTTCTCAAGGTTGACCATGGCTGGGGCATCTGCTTCCAAGTTCACTCACACTGTTGCTAGTAAGCCTTAGTCTTTTCTCATAATTCAGCCCTCTCCATAGTTTGCTCACTCCATGGCAGCTTGCTTCCCTCACAGTGAAGAAATGATGAGAGAGAAAGAAAAGAAGCAGGAAAGCACACCCAAAACAGAAGAGGGGACACTCTCTTATGACCTAATGTCCAAAGTGACATGACGTACAAAGATCTTCTATATTTTGTTGGTTGCACAGCCCTACCCTGATACATGTGGTAAGAGACTGTACAAGAGTGTGAATAACAGGCAGGGGCAGGGGGATCTGTGGGTCTTCTTGGAGCCTGGTTTCTATTATCTGTGAAGACAAAGAGCAGAAGTGTGTGAGAGAAACCATAGCTCATGCTGTAGGTCTAGCCATTCTTAATCACATTCCTGCTCAATGCAGATTGGACAGGCAGAACCCAGGATGGACCACAATTTTGAGAAAACTTTAACCACGCTGATAGGGAGTCTTCCAGGCAAAGTTGCCTGTTGAAGGAGTCCCACAATGTGCAGAAATGACTTGATAATAGAACTTCTGCTATCCACAGTAATTAGTAGAAATATCCTGGAGGGACTTGACCTGGTATAGATTCTGCAACTCATTGATGTAGCCATTGGAAGCTGTTCTCCACCATCGGATCTCTTAAAGGGCAATGCAGAGCACCTCCATGGCCCTCCTTCCATGAGATGATGCTCTTCTTTTGTTTATATGTATCTATATGTATTACTTCAAGCCAGAGAGGGAACAACTGGCAATAAACACCCACACCCTGAAAGATGTTGCAAAACTAAAGGCCTCCAAAGACCAAGCAAGCAACTGAGATGAATTCTCTGAGTTGTCTCCAAGGAACTAGAGAGTGCATACCCATTAAAAGAGGGGGTTCTCTAGGATAAGCACTGAACTGCAAATCACAGTTGGTGGTTCAAACCCATCAGCTGCTTCTTGGAAATCCTATTCAGTGTCACTATGATTCAGAACCAACTTGACAGTACTTTGCAACAAGAAGAAAGAAAAACTACAACAGCAGCCAGTGTCCTTTTCTCCTTTAAATTTATGGAATTATGGTCCCCAACGATTGCCTTCATTTTAAAAATGTGTTTATTTCTCTTACAAAATCATTTGCAGGTTCTCTGTAGCATTTTAAAAAATTAAGTGTGCAATATTTCTGGTATTTTACTCTTCTTATTTAATTGTATTTTATTAGATTTATTTACTTTTTACTTATTTAAAATTTTTCACTTCTAGTTATGTTGTTTTTGAAACATTAGCTATGGAATTTCTGATTATTCTGAAGTAGATTATTTAAATATTTTAATAATGACTAGTAATAAGAGTTTACTTGTACATATATTAATGATGAAAGATATTTATTGAGTACAGATTGATTTTTAGAGAGAAACTGTAACTTATTGCATTTCTTTACTTTATAAGGAAAAAAATATAACACAATCTGTCTTCCCAAATATTTTAGAGCTTTCCTGAATTTATTTTTAATAAACATATTCAAATCCTATAGTTCAAAAGAAGGATACAAGAACCTGCTGGGATTTACCTCTGTGCACAGATTTCTTTGAGCCCTAATTCACTTTCTCTGAAAAAGAACTTAATTCCAAGCACATGTCCAACTTGCATCCCAAGTAGAAATATTAACTAGAAAGAGGATTAATGTGCTTCTATTTCTTCATTCAAATAACCTGCATTTGCCTCATTATTATTTGTCACTGTAAAATAAAATTTTCATTTTTATAGTTTTGATTTCTAAAAAAGCTAAGCTATTCAACATTATAGTTTCTGATGAAATGTGTATTTGTATGAGTGAGAATATGTTGTTGTTGTTGTTGTTAAGTGCTGTCGAGTCGGTTCCGACCCATAGCGACCCTGTACAGGGTTTCCGAGGGTGTAAATCTTTACGGGAGTAGAAAGCCTGATCTTTCTCCCGCGGAGCAGCTGGTAGTTTCGAACCGCTGACCTTAAAGTTCACAGCCCGATTCGTAACCACTACGCTACCAGAGCTCTGACATTTAGAAATTATATAATCACCTTGTCTTCAAATTTTTCCAGAAAGCAATGGAAATTTTGGGTGAAAGAATTTTTAAAGGTCCTTTCAGAATTTAAATAGAATAGACATTTGGAGATCAGATCTAGCTCTAGAAATTTAGAAATATTAGTAGGAAGTTGATGAGAAAGCTAATATAGCAAGTATCTAAATATGTGCATACCATGTCTTGATAAAAAAGTAGAAGGGAAAAAAGTTTACACTCCTTTCTCTTAGTTCAATGTAAATTTTTATGCAAAGCTAGATGTCAATGTATGCAAGCATGCTAATCTAACAAAACTTATCTTAAGAGAATCTGAAGTATAGTTAAGATAAACAATCCTATGATAGGAGGGATTCTGCAAATATGGCAGCATTCTCTGGGTGAAGGACTATACACACGTAAAACAAGAAGACACACCCAATTTTAAAATGAGACGTCAGTCTGAATCTTAACCTATTGTGCTAAATAAACTGTAAATCAGTTTCAACCACCATAAATCAGAACAAAAATCAACATATGTGAGAGCTCTTTGTAACTATTCATAAATCACATTGGAAGGGAATTGTCAAAAGGGGGATCTCTTTAAAAAGTGAAGATATCTAGGTCAAGAGTTCCCATTTAGGGGCTATGAGGAAAACCTTCCTATTAATCCATAGTTTTCCAAATAGTCCACGCAGACTGCAGTGGGTGTTGTTATCTGTGTAGGGATGAAGGTCTCACATCTTGGTTAGTTGACTGCCTCACTTCAGGTTCTCTAAAAACAGAAACAACTTTCCTGAATTTACTCAGGAAGCTGAGAATCCAAACTGCTTCCTGTGTGGACATTGATATTGAAATCACCCTTTAATCTTCAGGAGTCACCCTATCTTTCTAGGTAATATGGTGACTTCCTCATGGAAGTAATATGACTGTGGAGAAATACATAGGGAAGATAAAGGCCCTGCTCAACTATAAGTAAAGTTTCTGGGTGGAGCACAAGTATTAACTACAAGGTTGATAGTTAAAATCTACCCAGAGGCACCTGGGAAGAAAGATCTACTGAAGTACTACTTCTGAAAGATCACCATCATTGTAAATTCTCTGGGGAGCAGTACTAGTCACTGTGAGTCAGAATCAACTTGACTGTAATTGGTTTGATATTTTGGATAAGTTTAAGTACCGATATCTAAATATAAATACTTTCCTAATATCCTCTGTATTCTGGTACGGCACTGTAGGATAAGCACTGGATGACTGACCGCAAGATCATCAGAAACCCTATGCAGGGTCTCTCTGAGTTGGACACTTAACAACAACAATGTCCTCTAAAACAAATTTAAACAATGATAACAACAAAAACACTTTCATTTATCTATTGTTTTAAAATACAAGTAATAAGGGGAACTCGGTGATTCAAGCTCACCAGCTGCTCCTTGGAAACCCTATACAGGGTCAGTATGGGTCAGAACGGATTCAACAGCACTTCAAAACAATTAGGTCAAAAGGAGTCCTGGGGACACAAGGGGTTAAACGTTGGCTGCTGACCACAAAGTCCACAGTTCAAACTAATCAGTGGCTCTAGGGGAGAAAGATGAAGCTGTCTGCTGCCATGAAGATTTAAGTTTCTTCAACTTTAAGGAGCAGTTATACTGTGTCCTATAGAGTCACTATAAGTCAGAATTGACTTGATGGCAATGGGTGATTAGGTCACAAAGATAAGCAGACTCTATGATTTCAAGTGCATTTCTGTCTTTGTATAGAGCAACTCTAGGAAGAAGCTTGCTGCATGTCTGATGCTCCATCCAATATGTTACTAAGAACACACGAGTGCTTTCCAAATGTGTTGTTGAAAAGAAGGGAAGCCTATTCAAGCAATTATGGAGATATTCCCTTGGTCCTATATCAAAGCTCAACAACTGCTCATTTTTAAAGATTGACGCTCATGTAGCAACACTGAGTTATCCAATCAAAGACAATCCATCAGGTTAGACACAATTGAAAAAGATAGAACTGCAAATCCAACACTAAAGTTATGGGGATTTTCTCAAAGATTTTTTTATTTTTTTATTTTAGGTTTTTATATATAGGCTTAGTTCTCCAGAATAGTTACTGATATAGAACAGTTCATTTCTTGATAATACTATGTATACCCAAAGTGTTCTCTCTCCTTCTGTCTATCACAGCAATTTAAGCTGATATCCTGGGTGTTCTGTCCAAGGTGATAATTCTAGAATTAGAAGAGTGAACCATCAGTTGTCTATCCCACTCTTTCTCCAGGTTGTCTAAAAATCAACTGAACTACCATTTTTGATCTGTATTTTGATGACATCTGATTATAGCAGTTTTAAAAAGTAGTTTATCTTATTTCATCTAGAATTAAGTTCTAAATTACTAAGAATGTATAAATTTATTTTCTTTTAAGAGATCTGGAGTATGGGTGTGGTGCTGTAGGATAAAGCACTGGACCACAGTGTCGGCAGTTCAAAGCCACCAGCTTCTCCTTGGAAATCTTATATAGTAGGAAACCTTGTGAGTGGGAACCAACTCAACAGCACTTAATAACAACAATAACATGACCCTATATGGTGCTATGGTTTTTAAAAGGAACCCTGGTACTTGGCAACCAATGGAAAGGTTGGGAGTTCTAATCCACCCAGTAGCTGCAATGGGCAAAAACTTCGTGATATGCTGTCATAAGATTACAGCCAAGACAACCACATGAGGGAATTCAAATTCTACTCTGTGACAGGGGTTACACAATGATTAATAACTGATTCTGCGATCCCCAAACAGTAACAATATATTTTAAAATACTAACACCATGTAATAAAACCAGAATATAAGAACTCAGCAATTTGGAGTCCTTAATAATTTATGTATTGCATTTGCTGTCAAAAAGAACATTTCAAGAACTATCCTGACGTACACCTCGGACAGTGATAGAATACTAACAGACCTAAAATAAAGACTAATTAACATGACTATTATTCAAAGTGATTCACCAACCACTAAGATTAATGATGAAGAAACTAAAGGTCTTTACAAATGTCTGCAGTTGGAATTGACCAAATATGGAATTGAGGTACACTGATAATTCCTAATACTGGAATGTGAAATTGGAAATAAGGAATAAGTCGTTGACAAAAAACATAGCCTTGGTGAGAAAGACAGTGCAGGGAAACAAATTACTTGAATTTTTCAAGACCAACAACCTGTTAATTGGAAATACATTTTTCAACAAAAAAACATTAAGTGGGGTTGTAAGATAAGCACTGGAGTGATATCTAAAAGATCAGCAGTTCAAACCCACCAGCTCCTCCTTGGAAATCCTATACAGGGTCACTAACAGTTGGGATCTACTAAACAACAACATAGCATGAATCTCACCAGATGGAAGACACAGGAATCAAATAAACTTTATCCTTGGAAAGAGACAATAGAAAAGCTCAATGTTATCAGTCTGAACAAGCAAACGGTCCTACTGTGGAAAAAACTCATATGAAAATTCAGGTTGAAGCTAAAGAAAATAAAAACAGGAAATAAAGAAAAAATCAAAATGGAGGTCAGAAGAGACTTTGAAACTTGCTCTTAAACATAGCGTAGTGTCTAGCTATCTAGTGCTGTTGTCACAGAAATACCATAGGTGGATAACTTCAAACAACAGAAATTTGTTTTCACAGTTTGTTGTTATTGTTGTTAACTGCCATAGAGTTGGTTCCAAATCATAGTGACCCTGTATAGGGTTTCCAAGTAGCAGCTCATGTGTTTGAACTGCCAACCTTATAGTTCAAACTGATTTGTGGTCCAGTGTTAATCCTACAGTACCATACCAGAACCATAGCAGGCTAGAAGTCTGAATTCAGAGTACCAGCTCTGGAGAAAGATCCTCGTCTCCTTTCAATATCTATAGGCCCAGTATTCCCTGGAGTTCTCCTTGTGTCTTCACATCAATCTTCTTCTGGATCTAGGAGCATAATAGTGCAGGGACCCCAGAGCCCCGGAGCCACTCCACTCCCAGCTCTTCTTTCTCAGTGACAGTAGGTCCCACTTTCTCTGCTAACTTGTATCTCCTTTTAGATCTCAAAAGAAGTTCACTCATGATCTAACCTAATTCTGTAGATAGCATACAATCTCATTAACATCATAGAAATGAGGATTTACAACACATAGGATAACTACATCAGATCACAGCTGATCATATCATGGAGGAAGTGGTTATATTATATCGTTGTTGTTTTTAAGTACCATTGAGTTGATTCTGGTGAGCTTGAAACACTGACCTTGCAGTTCAAGTGACTTTGCAGTCGGACGCATTAGACCGCAGTGCCACACCAGGACACACTCATTTATTATATCTTAACTAAAAGACTGTGGGATAATTGATGCATTTTGAGTTCTGTAGTTGGAGAAGAATACTAAAAGTCCATGAACTACCAGAAAGACAAAAAGGTCTGTGTTGGAAGAGGTACAGCCAGAATGCTCCTTGGAGGCAAAGGATAGCGACACTTTGTCTCTCATACTTCACAGGACACATTTTCAGAAGGAACCAGTCTCTGGAGAAGGACATTATGCTTGGCCAAGTGGAGAGTCAGCAAAAAAGAGGAAGACCCCTAAGAAGATAGATTGGCATGGTGGCAGTATCACAACAATTGTGTGAATGGCTCACACACAGGCAGTGTTTCATTCTGTTGTGCATAGGGTGTCTATGAGTTGGAACTGACTCTACGGTACCTCACAACAACTAATGAACCACTGAGAATCTAGACCTAGCTAAGTTGACGCAAAACCTTACCTATCACAAGTAGCTAAAGCAAACGGAATAAATGGTGATCTAAAAGAGCTGAACAGAGATTTCAAGTTCAGCTTTAAGAAAACCAAGTAGAGTATTTTAATGAAATATGCAAAGTCCTGGAGTTAGAAACCCAAAAATGATACAATTGCCATCACTCAAACTGGAAGAACTGAGGAAAAGATTCCAGTCTTGAGTTGTAATATTGAAGGATTTTACAGGGGAATATTGAATGGCACAGAAAGTATCAAAATAAGATGAAAGGAAACCCAGAGTCACTGTACCAAAAGAATTAGTGATGTTCAACCATGTCAGAGGTAGCATAGCATAAGATCAAGAACTGCTCTTACTGAAGGAAGGAGTCCAAGCTGCACTGAGGGCATTGGTGAAAACAAGCCTTGGAAATACCAATTCGGATGTTCTCACATATAGATACGCTGCTGGAAGTACTTACGTATCTATGCCAAGAATCATGTAAGTCAGCTATCTGGCCAATTGACTGAAAGAAATGCATATTTATGCTCATTCCAAAGAAGGATGATCTAACAAAATGCAGAAATTATTGAACACTATCATTACTATTGTAGCGTAGTGGTTATGACTCCGGCTGTGAACCTCAGGGTCAGCAGTTCGAAACTACCAGCTGTTCCACAGGAGAAAGATGAGGCGTTCTGCTCCGGTAAAGATTTACAGCCTTGGAAGCCCTGTACAGGGTCGCTATGAGTCGGAACCGACTCCACGGCACATAATAACAACAATCATTACAGTGTGGTGCTGTGGGTTCATGCATTGGAGCGCAAAGTCAATTTGAACTACAAGGTCCATGGTTCAAGCTCACTAGCCACTCCTCAGAAACCCTATACAGTCTCACTCTGGGTCAGAACCAACTGGATGGCACTTAACCACAACAACATAATTAATATCACATGTAAGTGAAAATTCCTGAATATAATTCAACCACAGTTATAGCAGTACATGTACAGGGAACTGACAGAAATTATTGTCAGATTCAGAAGAGGATGTGGAATGAGGAATACTAATTCTGAAACCAGATAAACATTGGTTAAAAGCAGAAAATACCAAAAAGATATTTGTCTGTGCTTTATTGAATACATAAAGGAATTCAACTGTGTGAATCATAACAAATTATGGATAACATGTGAAGAATGGGAATTCCAGGACACTAAATTGTGCTCTTATACAACCTGTACATAGATCAAGAGGCCATCGTTGTAACAGAACCAAAAGTTACTGTGTGGTTTAAAGTCAGGGAAGTGGTTTAGCAGATTAGGATCCTTTCAGCATACTATTTGATGTGTTTGCTGCACAAATTGCCTGAGAAGCTGAACTCTAGGAAAAGGTACATGGTATCATGATTGGAGGAAAGCCCATAAATAATCTACAATACACAGATGACACAACATTGTTTGCTGCAGCCTAAGAGGACTTGAAACATTTCCTGATAAAAATCAAAGATGACATCCTTTAATATGGATTGCACTTTAACATAAAAAAAATAAAAATCTTTGAAACTAGACCAGTGGACACCATCATAATAAATGGAGCAAAGACTGAAATCTTTGGTTTTAGGTGTCAAGGATTTTATTTTATTTGAATCCACAATCAACACTTGCGGAAGAAACAGTTGATAAATCAAATGACATTGTACTGAGCAACTTAGTGTTGAAAAGGTCTCAGGAAGATATTGAAGAGCAAAGCTGTCACCTTGAGGTGAATTTCACCAAAACCTCATATACATGTGAAACCTAGTCAAAGGATAAGGAAGAACTGATGGATTTTAAGTAGGATGTTGGTGAAGACTATTGACTATACCATGGCCTGCCAGAGGAATAAACAAATCTGTCTCGCAAGAAGTATGCTCCTTTTAAGCAAGGATGGGGGCACTTCATCTCATATACTTTGGACATGTTATCGGAAGCGATCAATCTCTGGAGAAAGGACATCAAGCTTGGTATCATAGAGAATCGGTGAAAAAGAGAAAGAGCCTTAATTAGATGGATGGACACAGTGACCACAACAGTGGACTCCAACCTAGCAATGATTATGACGATGGTATTCTCTCTGTTGTACATAGGGTGACTAACTGTCTTTCTTGCATCTGACAAGAACAAAAACAATATTTTAGGGAGGGAGGGTTTTGTTTTTACATATAGACTATATCAGAAAATTGTTTATTGTGAAAAGTGTAGTATAAAATTGTTCATAATGGTTGCTTGGTTGGTTGGTTGTGTACCACTGTGTTCGTTCTGACTCATAGCAACCCTGTATAGGGTTTCTGAAGCTGTAAATCTTTATGGGAGCAGAAAGTCTCATCTTTCTCCTGGGGAACAACTGATAAATTTGAACTTTGATTATTGAAAACCCAGCTCGTAATCTACTCGGCTACGATCATGGTTATTAAAATGAATTATTTAAAGGACTTCAATCATCCATTTGCCCATGACAGATTATTTACTAATTTAAAATATCTGCATTTGAGTTGAAATCTGGGTAGAGTTTTGGTGTTGTTTCTCTAAGAATATTCCATAACTCAAAGTAGACTTCTGGTAAATAAGATTTCTATCTTGGAGTCTCCTTTCATTTGTAAATTATATAATATGTGCTGTGGGTTAATGTGTAAGACTGCAAAGCCGGTTTGATCCACACGGTTGCAATTCAAACTCACCAGCCGCTCTGGAACCTTATTCAGGGTCGCTGGACTAGTTGCTGGAGAACGAGAGGACGAACCCCAACGAGATGAATTAACCAATTGGCAGCATCGATGGACTCAAGCGTGGCAATAGTGGTGATGTTGGCTCAGGATCGGGCAGTGTTTCGTTCTGCTGTGGGTCACTGTGGGTTGGTACCGACTCGATGGCACCTAACAACAACAACAAGAAGGAGCTCTAGTAGCGTAGTGGTTATGAATTGAGCTGTGAAACCTAAGGTCAGCAGTTTGAAACTGCCAGATGCTCTGCAGGAGATAGATGAGGCTTTCTGCTCCTGTAAAGATTTACAGCCTCAGAAACCCTGTACAGGGTCTCTGTGATTTGGAACCAACTCCACGGTACATAACAACAACAATAACCATGAGGTTGGAACCAACTCAATGGCCTTTAACAACAATTCTAAAATATCTGAATATCATATAATGAATTGTCTGTTGTATAGCAAGGATTCAATATCTGAATTTTCTTTGATGCCATTGTTGTATTCTAAGAAAAAATGTAAGTTCCAGACATATGGAAAGTGAAACCTTATACATCAATGGAGCAGAAATCATGTGCCAAAGCGAAGTGGAGAGTTTTCCCTACTAAATTCTCCAACTAGAGCAGAACAGAAAAGTTGAAATACAGATGTTTGCAAACCCATGCCAAGTTTAAAGCATGCAATCACATAAGCAGAAGTAAAACTGAAACCTTCTGGAATATTGGTGTTAAACCAGTATAAAATTTATTATTTCCCAAATTACCAGTAATTGCATATAGTACTTTTAAGAAGTAATTTAACTTGCTTTATGCTAGCACGGATGGCCTCATATAGTTTCTAATTTTAGACCCCTTGAATTGGTAAAAATTCTCTATGAATCAAACTCAATCACCTCTACTTACAAACAATCACACAAAAAAATGCAGAGAGAGGCAGACAGAGAACCAGAGAATGGAAGGAAGAAATCCTTGTTATGCATGAGACATTGAAAAGATTATGTGGAGTTTCCGTTGAATTAATGAACCATCTCAGACACAAAGGCTTGGTTTGTGACACACACTTATCGTAAAGGATGTGAACTCACTGTCAGTTAAACATTCTTATCCGTGTGCAAAACTCTTTCTGTAGAGTGTCTAATTGGAGAAGTAGCAGGACTTTAGAGGAAAGTTTTGGTAGCTTTGGAGGCAAGAGGTCCTGTCAGGAAGAACTGTAAGTTAGAGGTAAAAGAAAGAAGCCGAACTACTTCCACAAGCTCACTCTATGATTTTGGGGTCACCAACTTTAGATACACCTTCATTCATTTCATCTTTAAAAAAAAAAAAAAAATGTCTTAGGTACTGGGGTTTTGTTTTGTTTTTCTTTTTTCCCTAAGTTTGGTGAGTTTTATTATCTTCTTCTATGGGTAAGTAAAATCATGCCCACATCTTTTCAGTCTTACAATTAAAGACATTATTATTTTTATTATTATTTTACTGCACTAATATCGCTTGAAACCACTAGGAAAGAAAGAAAAAATCTTTTAAAATGTAAATTAAAAATCCTTTTACGACTAAGAACATGGTAACTTTTTATCCAGTGTTACACTGTAGGATAAGCACGGGACCACAAGGTCAGTTGGAACCTCAAGGTTGGAGGTTCAAACTCAACAGCCACTCCTCAGAAACCCTATAAAGAAATGGCTCGATGGCACTTTACAACAACAACAATATACCCTCTACTTCAGTAGTAACCTTGCACTAAATTTATAATAAAACCAAGTCCCCAACAAGCTTTGTCTCATTGGATAGACTAACACTTGGTGTTAATTGCCCCAGGCTTGTGACAAGAATGAAATACAATCTCTTGGCTGAATTTCATAAACTTGAAGTTTGCCTATAATATAATTTTATGAGTTAGTATAAAATACAGCCAGTGATAATTATACTTACTCTCACATAAGGTTTATATTTTAATATCCACCTTTCTTATAGTTTTGTTTAAAATAGATATTAAGAATGGGAAATATATTGTAAAGAGTACTGAGATCTAATTTTGTTAAACTATCATTAAGAAAGTTTTAATTAATTCTAGAAATCCATATCACATCTTTTCACCTCAATAACTAAAACCATAATTGATTGATTGATTGTGAAGTGCCGTCGAGTCGATTCCGACCCATAGCGACCCTGTACAGGGTTTCCAAGAGTATAAATCTTTACAGGAGTAGAAAGCCTCATCTTTCAGGAAATGCAAATAGTAATAAGTAATTTTAAAATGTGAGTTTAATGCTGGTGTGTTATCTTTTGACCTTTCTGACGTCATGTCTAGAGAGTAAAAATTTGGTTCTGCCCCGGCAAAATGCTTTATTCATGAGTTTGAAAATGTCAAGATCAAAAGGGAGTTGATTCAACTCAATTCAATTTGTTCAGGTGGGCAGAAACGAAGATGCTCTTTTATTTAAATGGCAAGGACATTTGATCCAGAAAAAGTGTAGTTCTTTCTTCTTCAAGAAGGGCACATACCTTGCTATAAGAATTCAGTTTTGAAAATGGCTTTGTTGATCCACTTATTAAAAGTCTGATGTAAATAGCAAACTGGAAATCAGGCAACGAGCAAGTCTGTT
This sequence comes from Chrysochloris asiatica, assembly GCF_000296735.1. Taxonomy (NCBI): domain Eukaryota; kingdom Metazoa; phylum Chordata; class Mammalia; order Afrosoricida; family Chrysochloridae; genus Chrysochloris; species Chrysochloris asiatica. Next base: position 17,187,473 of record NW_006408562.1, on the reverse strand, counting down.
GTCCAAAAAGAAAAACAGAGAGAAAGACATTTTGTTATCAATGGTCAAAGAGCACAAAGTGCCACTTGATGGAATTAGGTCCTGTGAACTCTTGGACAGGCTTGGGGAGGCCACTTCTCAAGCATGGTGAATTGAGAGAAACAGAAATTTCCCATGGTGCCAATGAATCTATCTAGTGTATGGATCAAAAGTCAGTGGAATCCCATCATTAGCACCCCTTGGGGATCAACTAAAGAAAACAGTCAATTTTGTAATGTAAGAATTTCCTGAAAGGTAGCTATATCATTGGCCTTTTGCCAAAGGCTAGGAACAATCATACAGTAATATTTTTGGTTCAAAAATAAGCTGCTTGCTTTAGTGGTATATGCCAGTCTTTGGTCTTGTTAAATTGTGGCATCTGGGAGGTTGTCATTCCACT
>NW_006408562.1:17179974-17186570 GCF_000296735.1 Chrysochloris asiatica | reverse complement strand
ACAGTACTGGGCAGTGTTTTGTTCTGCTGTGCATAGGATTGCTGTGTGTCAGAACCAACTTGACAGCACCTAACAACAAAACTTGAGTTAATGGCAGTATTTGGTTTGGTTGATCCGTCTCTGGAAGGGTCTGGGGATCTATTAGTCAATGAAAATCCTGTGTAACACAACCCTCAGCACAATCACAGATCATGGGGATGGCATTTTGTTTCATTATTCATAAAATCATCATGAGTTAAGGATTAATTCCACAACACTGAACAACACCAATCAGAATCTTAAGTCTCAACCCCAGGCCTTGCAGCCGCAATGGCGCCAGAACAAGCTTCTCATCGTTTACTGCAGATCACTATGTACAAATGAGTTCTTTTTCTTAGCCTGAGAGGTCCCTTCATATTCTATATGAATACTGAAAGTACCATGGACTGTTGGAAGAACAAGGAGATCTGTGTTGGAAGAAGTATAGTCAGAGTGCTCCTTAAGTCAGAACGGTGAGACTTCATCTCTCAGACTTCAGACATCCTGACTTGTAAGAAGCACGCTGACTATACTTCTAACACAGAGCTGCTTGTTCTTCCAACAGTCCATGGTGCTTTCAGTATTCATCTCCAATACCACAATGTGGTTGTTCTGTATAGACATGAATTTCCTCACTTTCCACATTCTTGGTAGCCATGTGGAAGGACCTGCTGCAAGAAAGCAAACCAGTAATGAGCTACTACTACAGAAGCTTCAAGGGTAGACAATAATAACAGGCAGGCAGACCATAGGGCTGAGGTTCAAATGCCAATGGTCTTGTTCAATACAATAGTGTGCTCCAGGTAATGTCCTGGAAACGGACATTTAGAGAAGAAACAGACTGGGATCAATGGAGGCATAATGAACTAGAGCCGAATTGTCAGAAAGTGATTTTTCCAGAAGTAATAGCCAACTATGAGTCAAAAATCCAAGGGAGTTAAGTTCTAATTCAATTCCTTTCATTTTCTTTTTATTTTCTATTTTTTTTTCTGGCAATATGTGAGTTGATTATTTTTTTCCACTGCATGAAAATATTTGTTGAATTAATGTGTGTTTGCTGTTGTTGTTGTTTGATTTTCAGTGTGTAAGTGAAGATTATTGTGCCATAGACTTTCCCCCATGTACACTGAGCATTTCCACATTCTCTCCCTTCTTCACACTGTTCTCAGACCCTAGAATGCGGTCCTGATATCCAGACTCCCTGATAGCCCACACAAGTGCTTCTCTTCCCAAACCCGTTGTCTTACATTCAATATCAACTCATAGCAACATTGCAGGACAGACAGAACTGTCCAAGGCTGTAAATCTTACAGAAGTTAACTGCCACATCCTTCCGCTGAAGCAAGCTGTTGGGTTCGAACCACTGACCTTTCTATTAAGAGCTGTGTGTTTCACCATTGTGCCATCAGAGTGCCTACTTCTCCAGACACTGATAGTTCATCATTAGGAAGTTCGTTTGTTTGTTTTTTCCTCTTCTACTGGATTATATCTGTGCTTTTCTAATAACACACATTCTACTAATCAAAGCATGTCACAGGGATAGTATAATTTCATGTCTCCTCCTAATAGAAAACTTGCTGATAAGGTCGTTATTGTTAAGTGCCATTTAGTCATGATTTGACTCATGGAGACCAGGTAGAGTGTTTCCAAGGAGTGACTGGTGGGTTTGAACCACCAACCTCGTGGTTAGCAGTCCAGTGCTTACCCGACAACACCACACTTTTCAGGCTATCCTCTTCATATAGTAAAGGGTTTGGATAACACTATGTTCCCAGGTTTCAATAATTCCACTTTTGGAAAAGTTATACTTGCTCTTTAATGTCATGTAAATTTGCCCACACTTTGATTGAAACCCACCCTTCTCCCAAAGAAAGCCAAACTCTCTTCTGATTTATAGCTAGTTTATAGGACTAACTAAGGAGCTCTGGTACCGTAGTAGTTACCAGTCAGACTGCTAACCTCAAGGTCAGCAGTTCGAAACTACCAGGTGTTCTGCTGGAGAAAGATGAGACTTTCTCCTCCCATAAAGTTTTACAGCCTCGGAAACCCTATGCAGGGTTACAATGAATTGGAACTGAATTCACAGCACACCACCATCACCATCACAGGACCATGTAGGACTACTCCTAGAGGGTTTGCAAGGCTGTAAATCTCTCATGTAACAGATGACCAAATCTTTCACGGAAGAGCAGCTGGTGGGTCCATACTGCCAACCTTTTGGTTAGCAGCCGAATTTCTAGCCACTCTATACCAGGGCTCCTGAACTCACTTTACTTGGAAAGATTCTTTTATCACAGATACCTTCATTTGCTTCATATGCAGATTTTAAACTCTTGAAGGGAAGGTTTCCAGCATTTTCTTGTACTTAAAATAAGGCTAAATAAAAGTCATACACACTTGGGCAAATCAGTTACAAAAGACCTCTTTTAAAGTGTTTAGAAGCAAAGGTATCACTTTGAGAACTAATGTAAGCCAGACCAAAGCCATGGTATTTTCAGTAGCCTCCTATGCATGCAACAGCTGGATAATGAATAAGGAAGACCAATGAATTATTGTATTTGATTTATTGTGTTGGTGAAGAATATTGAACATACCATGAACTGTTAGAAGACAAAGCCTGTCTTGGAAAAAGTACAGCTAGAATTTTAGACGCAAGGGTGGTGAGACATGTTATCTGGAAGGACCAATTCCTGGAGAAGATCAGGTTTGGCAAAATAGAGGGTCAGCACAAAACAGGAAGACCCTTAATGAGATGGACTGACACAGAGGTTACAACAATGGGCCAAACAGCAAATGATTGTGAGGAGGGAGCAGGACAGGGAGGTACTGTTCAGTTCTAAACAAGTGTCTCAGAGTTGGAACCAACTAGAGGCCACTTAACAGTATGCACTTGTTCCAACTTACCTAAAGATTTGACTTAAAGATAGATGTTAGAACAAATCAAATCCATAACCTCGAGAGTGCTCTATATTTCCTAAGTGAATTAATTAGAAAGCAGGGAAATATGGCCTCATTTAAGTTTGGGGGTGGGGGGTGGGAGGGATAGATGAGGGATGAGAAATAGCTTAATAGCATATTCTTGCAGCAATCTTTTCATTAAAGCCAGAAAGGTCCAGTGAAACTTAAGCAGCAACCTCTGAGAAGCCATGGTTTTGGAAGAAGGCATAAATCTCACCATATTGGTCTAAAATTTCTCACCTACTAAAGGTCCCAGCCCCAATCAGTGATCTATATAAAACTCATGGATCATGTTAGTGTTGTGGGCTTGATACTTAAGTGACAGCTTGCTCAATTGTATTCCTTCTGGACTCCATAGTGACCGGGCCTTTGAACCCTGCTGAGAACATTTGATTCCACCCAGGGATATTAAATCAGAAGCTACAGTTTAACAAGTTCCCCAGGGAGGGATGAGTCACCTGGGGCTCTTGTTAAATTCTAGATTCAGATTCAGTATTTCTTAGATGGAAATGCAAACTCTCAGTAGGAGGCTGAACCAGAATGAACCAATTGGAAGCCCTGTCCATAACCCTAGCTAGTTATTTCACAACTCTGCACATTTAACCATAAAGTTAATTGGCACAAACACATTTAGCATGAGATAATTGTTGGACTCTAATCCACACTCATAATTAGAAAAGCCACCAAAACGATGTACTATTGACAAGTTGCCATCAAATTTATTCCAACTCCTGGAAAGACCGTGTCTATCAGAGTAGAGCTGTACATATTAGGATTTTCAGGGGAAGGTTTTTGAGATGTACTTTGACCCCCAGGCCATTTTGTAAGACTCCTGTAGGTAGACTTCAACTGCTAACCTTTCAGTTAGCAGCTGATTAGGTTAACTGTTTCTGCTACCCAAGGTCATTAAAAATACAATTACATTAAAATGTTACTAATCTCTTAAATTATCAGCTTTGTTTATTTTCATTCTTGTTAGGGACCATCCAGTCGGTTCTGACTCATAGCGATCCTGTATAGAGTTTCTGAGGAGCGGCTGGTGAGCTTGAACCCATAACTTTGCAGTTCAAACTGACCTTGCAGTCCAGCATAGCACCACACCAGGCGCCCAGCTTTGTTTATCCTAACATTAAAACAACGGGCAGACAAGAAAGCAAGTGTTTCTTGTCATTCTAATAAAAAACTCCCATGAATGTAAAAATTAATTACATACAACCTTAGTCCTCTAAAATATCTTTTTACATCACCTTTGCTACTTCTGCATTCACTGATTTTATACTCTATTTTTAAACATATTTTTTTGTTTTCGTTAATGCACTCCCCTACCTATTAAGTTATTATATTTTTATATTTGAGACATAAATGTTGATTTGACTTCAGTCCACATTTTACTATACTACGAGTTTTTATATGTGTACATATTTATGCCTTTTTAAACAAAAACACATGTCTCAAGGGAAATTTACAATGAATGATTAGGAAACATGGTCTCCCCGTAGGTGTGTTTTCTAAAATAAAATTAAAAGCATCAGGCATCAGATCATTAGAAGAATCATTAAGGATAATGGAAAACATGCAATGACTTTATTTCTCTGTCACTGGAAATAAGGAAAAGAAATGTGCTGTAAGAGAATGATTTGAGAACCTTCGAAAAGTCAAAACTAGCTAATCAGCTACTTTTCCCTAGGTAGTAGAAATAATAATACAATTTCTTTCCTGTCAGAGTATCAGGAGAATAGAATAAATGTGTTCCAAGTATTACCTGAAAGAGAAAATAAGGACAATTTTAAAACATTTTCTTTAAATTTAGCATGATTTCATTGTCCTTCAGCAAAACACATTTGATATCAGGAATCTCCGTCTCATTGTTTCCTGGAAACTGGGTTGGCGAGCATGAGGATGGGCATGGACAACTTGGATAATTTCCTGCCATCCATATACTATTTTATTACTATTGCTTTCCAAGTTATTCCATAAAATTGGGCTTGGTGGCTGTGTGCAGTGGAGTTGGTTCCGGCTCATAGCGACTTGGCCTTACCTAAATGTAGAATGCAGATATAATGTAAATGAAGTGAACCATAATCAGAAATGAACAACTTTTGTAAGAGGATCTTATAAAACATTTTTTTAGGCAAGAAAACACTCTTTTATAATGCAAATAAGTGGCACTGGATTTATTTTTTTGGATGTGGGGAAAGGCAGAGAAATATGAGCATTGGGTAGAAAAAAATGATTAAGTACTGCTTTTAAGAAAGTGGATGTATAAGGGATATGGTCAAAGGCCATGCAATAGGATCAATTAAAACATGGCAGTGTTTCATAGAAAAATTTACTCTACAGTAAAAAAAAAAAAACAAACCAGTTTCCCACGATTCAGTTTGCCTCATTCTACTCCATGTGGGTCAGAATAGAGCTGTAAGCCAGGTGGTTTTCTATGGCTGCATTTTCAGAAATACAAGGGTAAGTAAAAAAAGAATTGACTTTATTACACAAAAGTATGGAAATGTGAAGCTATTGTTATTCAACATATTCCCCATCAAGGTCTATACATTTCTGAAGGTAGTGTTTCCATTTCTATAACACTTTCACACAAAAATTCTGCACTCTTTGATTTACACCATGTCAAAATGGCAGCTTTGGCATCTTCTAGGGACTAAAATTGTGTTGCTTTCAAATGTTCTTTGAGTTTGGGGAACAAAAAAGTCTGAAAGGGCATGATCAGAACTGTAGAATATATGGAGCAAGTTTTCCCAATAAAATTTTCCAAGAAAAGCCCTTTGCTATTCTTGAAGAATGAGCAGTTCAATTGTCATGAAGGAAAATAAAATGTTGGAGCAATTTTACTGGACTTTTTTCACCAATGCAGTTTCCAATTTTCTTAAAACATCTTCCTAGTAAGCCACTGTGATTATATTGTGTCCTTTGAGTAAAACAACAAAGGTTACCCCTTTAGGTTCCCAAAAAGGCAGTCATCATAACCTTGTAAGCTGATGTCTCTGCATTGAATTTAACTGACTCATCAGATCACCTGTAAAACCATGGTTCTGATTGAACATTTTCTTGAAGGGTCTCTAAAGGAACTAAAACATGTGTATTATGAAGACAACTTGTCTGCAGCCATCCATAGATCGCAGAGCCAGGTTTAAACCCCTTTTGTTTGGAATAAAACAGCCCTGTTGGCACTGTAGGATAAGCACTGAACTGCTAACTTCAAGGTTGGTGGTTCAAACCTACCAGTCACTTTGAGGAGAAAGATGAGCCTATTATCTGCTCATACAAAGATTTACAGTCTCAGAAACCCTTTATAGGGACAATTTTAAAACATTTTCATTATATTTAGGATGATTTCATTGTCTTTCAGCTAAACAGAGTCTGATGTGGCAATGTAGGCTAAGTTCTGGATTTTCTAATACAAGGTCAGCTGTTCAGACTCCCCAGCCACTTGTTGGAAACACTATACAGGGATGCTATGAGTAGAACTGACTCCATAGCACGTACCAACAGCAGCATGGGTTAATCATATGCTGTCTGTTAAAAAGTACTGAGCCGTGTTTCTTTCTGTTGTGCATGAGGCAACTATGAGCCGGAAATTATTTGATGGTACCTAACAACAACAACTA
>NW_006408562.1:17167372-17178391 GCF_000296735.1 Chrysochloris asiatica | reverse complement strand
TCACCAGAACTACAAGGCAAGCAGTCCCGAATATTAACCATTTGTATACTACAGTGTCCCCTATGTATTCCCAACACTATTAAATTTTAGGAATTTGAATGTTTGCTGTAAGAGTGCTATGGTCAGAACCCAAATACATCATTTATACTGTCTGATTCACTAAGAGCATCTCATCAGTATTCAGATCCTAACACTTGTACAAATTCTAAGGGAAAGAAGGTAAAGAGTATCCCCTCAATTTGGGAATGGAATTCTATGTAATTTTATACAAGAAAATGTCATTCAGGAACCTCAAAGATTCTAGTCCTCATTTTTACCAGAGTTCAGCAAAAGGCAGCATTTCTGGGGAATGCCAACATGATGTTGGATCCTTAAGACAATCATGGAGATGTGCCTTTGCCCCGCCTCTCTTCAGCTGATGTGAGAGGAAAACACCATGTCATATGGATGCAAGTCGGATTTGCTCATTAAAATACCTGAAGACATAGTGGCCAGAAATAATTTTTAAAAAGGACAATTAATATGTTTCTAGGATTCCAGTGTGGCACTGTATGGATAAACAATGGACAACTCGCCTCCATTTCTCCCTTAGCTAACAACTGCATGATTTCCTCCCCACCCTGTGCTGTCTTGGTGAGACTGTAAATCATGGTAGCCTCTCACTATGAACATCAAAAAGAACCCATGGGCCTTGTCAGATCAGAGTTCTTGTTACTGAATAAAGACCATGATGCAGAAACATGATCTAAGCAATTACAATTGACCTTTCTTACCAGGAACTTTGAAATTTGAGCACAATGATTTAAGGACTTAAAAGGGGGCTGGGGGAGGGGAGGTGATGTTGAGTCCTCCAGTAAAGGCATTACAGCTTTAATATCAACTGGCTTCTACCTACTAGCACAACCCCCTAAATTAATTAGTCCCTGTTATTTCCAGTCACTATTCTGCTTTTCCTTTCTTCCTTTGAATTCTTGTATATCTACCAATAAATTCACATTATGATTAAGACAGATAAAGTTAGTTTCTATTACCAGCAACAAAAGCACGTTAATATGTTATTATAAACTTTTTAAAAAATGGTTATAATTGTCAGTGCCATTGAAAATCAGAGCAGTAAATGATGCTTTTGTATACTATGATGTTATTAAAATTCCAATTATAGATAGACCGTGGCTATATAAGGTCCAGAGGATCTGGGTGGAATGTTAGATCCTCTGGACCTGATAGATCCTCTGGACCATAGTCATACGTCCACAGCTTCACTCCATAGGGACTTATTAGGAAGAAGTTCTAAGAAAACTGAAAACTGTATTGGTGAGAAAAAGACCAGGAAAGATGCACCGAGGAATCCTTTTTTTTATTTTTTTCATTTTGAAAATACATCTGCCTTCATTTAAGAGTAACAAGGACTGTCCTACAAAAATTTCATTGGAAAACCTTCCCTCAGCCACTCTAGAACCCTGATCTTACCCTTTCAGACTCCGCTTTGCTTCCCAAACTCAATGAACATTGAACAGGAACACAATTTTTGTCCTTCAAGGAGGCCAAAACTGCCATTTTGACAAGGTTAAACCAGAAGAATCCAAAATTATTTGTGTAAGGGTTAGAAAGATGTAAACAGCACCTTTGTTAATGTACAGATCTAGATGGAGGGTATTTCAAGAATCAGAAGCTTTAGATTTTTATACATTTGTTTATTAAAGGTCAGCATGATTTTTCAACAATAATTATTGGCTTGGCACCAGATATTAATTCCAATGATGATGACTCGTTCAAGGATGGAAGGTATTCAATGTGATCAACTTGTCACCAAGTGATTGACTTTCTTCTTTCAAGAATAGAACCGTATCAGGGATGCTGTTATCTGTTGCTGCTGATATATATGTAGGGCTTTTGGCAGACCAGTAGCAAAATCATCCTTGATGAGTGGGGATCCAATCTCTCCTTTATTCAAGGGGTTCTAAGTCAGAAATATCAAAGGATTGTGACTCCACTCCCTGCCCCCCCACCCCGCTTCCTTCTTTTTTTGCTTTCGTTTTGTTTTGTTTATTTTTTATTCATTTGGTGGTGGTGGTGGTGGTTATGTGCTGTGGAGTCAGTTCCGACCCATAGCGACCCTGTACAGGATTTCCGAGGCTGTAAATCTTTACGGGAGCAGAAAGCCTCATCTTTCTCCTGTGTGATAGCTGGTAGTTTCAAACTGCTGACCTTGCAGTTCGCAACCCGATTCATAACCACTACGCTAATGAAGCAAAACTCTTCTTAACTACCCATCTACTTCTGATTTGTTGTTGTTAGGTGCCATCAAGTCAATACTGACTCAATGATTGTTGTTGTTGTTATGTGCCGTGGAGTTGGTTCCTACTCATAGCAACCCTACACAGGGTTTCCGAGGCTGTAAATCTTTACGGGAGCAGACCATCTCTTCTTTCTCCCGCAGGACCGCTGGTAGTTTCGAACTGCTGACCTTGAAGTTTGCAGCCCGATTCGTAACCACTACGTTACCGGAGATCCTTTGAGCAAAACTCTTCTTATCTACCCATCTACTTCTGATTTGTTGTTGTTAGGTGCCATCAAGTCAATACTGACTCAATGATAGTATGTCCAAAGTATGAGAGACAAAGTCTGGCCAGTCTGGCTTCAAAGGAGCAATCTGGCTGTACCTCTTCCAATGCTGATTTATTTGTTCTTTTGACAGTCCATGGTACATTTAATATTCTCCTTCAACTCATAACTCAAATGCATGAATTCTTCTACAGTCTTCCTTATTCACTGTCCAACCTTTACTGAAAACACCATGGATTGGGTCAGGCACACCTTAGTCCTCGAACTGACATTTTTGCTCTTCAACACTTTAAAGAGGTCGTGGATTGCAGATTTGTGTAATGCAATATGTCATTTGATTTTTGACTGCTGCTGCCAGTAGTGTTGGTGGTTGATGCAATCAAAATGAAGTCATTGACAACATCAATCTTTTTCTCCATTTATCTTCATGTATTTTTACTGGTCCTGTAGTGAGGATTTTTGTTTTCTTACATTGAGGTGCAACCCATACCAAAAACTGTGGTCTTTGGTCTTCACCAGTATTTTAAGTGCTTTTTGCTTTCAGCAAGCAAGACTGTGTCATTTGCATATCACAGGTTGTTAATGAATGTCTTCCTCCACTCCTGATGTCACGTTCTTCTTCATATAATCCAGTTTCTTAGATTATTTTATCAGAATACAGATTGGAATAAGTATGGTGAAAGAATACAACCCTGGTGCTCACTTTTGCTAATTATAAACCATTCAGTGTTTCCTTGTTCTGTTCAAAGAGCTGCCTCTTGGTCTATGTCCAGGTTCTTCATGAGCACAATGAAGTGTTCCAGAAAATTCATTTTCTGAAATGTTGTCAGTAGCTTGTCATTATCCACACAATCTAAAGCCTTTGCATGCTCAATAAAGCACAGGTAAACATCTTTCTGGTACTGTCTGCTTTCAGCTAAGATCCATGTGACATCAACAATGACATCCCTCGTTCCATGTTCTTGTCTGAATCTGGCTTCAATCTCTGGAAGTTCTCTGTCAATGTATGGTTGCAGACATTTTTGTATTATCTTTACTAAAATTTTACTTGCATGTGATATTAATGATTTTGTCTGATGATTTCTATATTCCATTGGGTCATTTCTCTTTGAAATGGGCACGTATATAGATCTTTCCTAATCAGTTGGCCAGGTAGCTGTCTTCCAAATTTCATGGCATAGAAGAGGAGTGCCTCGGGGGCCGCATCACTGTGTTGAAAGATTTCACTTTGTAATCCATCAATTCCCTGGGCCTTGTTCATTGCCAATGTCTTCAGTGCACCTTGGACTTCTTCCTTCACAATCATTTGCTCTTGATCACATGCTACCTTGAAATGGTTGAATGTCGACTATTTCTTTTTGGTAGTGACTCTGTGTATTCCTTCCATCTTCTTTTGATGCTTTCTGCATAATTTAATATTTTGCCCATCTTGTTGTTGTTAAGTGCTGTTGAGTTGGTTCTGACCCATAGCAACGCTGTATAGGGTTTCTGAGGAGTAGCTGGTGAGCTTGAATTTCCAACCTTGTGGTTCAAACTGACCTTTCAGTCTAGCGCATTAAACCACAGCGCCACACCAGGACTTCATTTTGCCCCCAGAATCCTTCAATATTTCAAGTCAAGGTTTGGATGTTTCTTCAGTTCTCTCAGCTTGAGAAATGCTGAGCATGTTCTTCCCTTTTGGTTTGATAACTTCAGGTCCTTCCACATTTCATTATAACATTTGACTTTTCTTGAGCTTCTCTTTGAAATTTTCTATTCAGCTCTTTTACCTCCTCATTTGCTTTAGCATCTCTATGCTGGAGAGCAAGTTTCAGAGTCTCTTTTAACATCCATTTTGGTCTTTTCCTTCTTTCTTTTCTTCTTAGTGAACTTTTGCTTTCTTCCTGCATGATATTCTTGATGTCACCCCACAGTTTCTCTGTTCTACAATATTTACTGTCTAATGCATCAAATCTATTCTTCAGATGAACTCTAAATTCAGGTGGGATGTATTCAAAGTCATATTTTGTTTCTTGTGGACTTGTTTTAATTTTCTTCAGCTTCAGCCTGAACTTGCATATGAGCAATTGATAGTCAGTCCCACAGTCTGCCCTGGCCTGGTTTGGCTGGTAATAGGGAGCTATCCCACCATGTCTTTCCACACATGTCAACAATTTGATTTTTGTGTATTCCATCTGGTGAAGTCCATGTCTATAGTTGTCTTATATGTGTTTTAAAAGGTGTTTGCAATGAAGAAGTCATCAGTCTTGCAAAATCCTATCATGACATCACCAGCATCATTTTCGATCACCAAGGCCATATTTTCCAACTACTGATTTTTCCTTTTTTTTTTTCCTCCAACCTTTGCATTCCAATCACCAGTAATTATAAATATATCTTGATTGCCAGTGTGATCAATTTAGCCTGAAGAAGTTGACATTATTGGTTGTTGCATACATTTGAATAATAGTTGTATTAACTGGTCTTCCTTGTAGGCATTTTAATATTATCCTATCACAGACAGCATTGTATTTCAGGACAGATATTGAAATGTTCTTTTTGATGATGATTGTGATGTCAACCCTCTTCAATTTGTCATTCCATGCATAGTATACCATGTGATTGTCAAATTAAAATGGCCATTACCTGTCCATCTCAGCTCACTAATGTCTTGGATATCAATTGTTATGCATTTCATTTCAATTTTGACAAATTCAGTTTTCCTAGGTTAATACTTCCTACATTTCACGTTTTGATTATTAGTGGATGTTTACAGCTGTTTCTTTTCAAGTTGTTCCCCATCATCAAATGAAGGTAATGAAGGCCTTATTCCATTCATAGCCTTACTATTACCTCTTTGAGTAGGCAGTTGGTCCCCAGTCATATTTTGAGAACCTTTCTACCTGCAGGGCTCATCTTCTGACACGATATCTTACAATATTCTGGTGTTCTTCATCTTGTTTCAATAGTCGATATTACAGTTCTTTTTGACAGTGTTCCACTGCTATTCATAAGGTTTTCAATGACTAAATAATCTGAAGTAGTCTCTCTCTCCTTCTTCCTAGTCGGTCTTAGTCTGGAAGTGTAATTAAAACCTATTTACCATGTGTGACCCTGATGGTATTTAAAATACCAGTAGCATATCTTCCAGAATCACAGCAACATGCAAGCCACCACAGTCAGACAAACTGACAGACAAGCCATGGATTCAGGGATTTTTTTCCTCCTGAGGGAAATTCATAAAAAAAAAGCTATCCTGGATGCTGCTTTTATTCTGTTCCTCTATGATAACTGTGCAGAGTTTCTTTTGAGGGTGTAGTGCTGTGGTGTTGCTGTTGTTATTGTCATTAAGCCAGTCCCAACTCATGTTGTTGTTGTTAGGTGCCATCGAGTTAGTACCGACTCATAGCGACCCTATGTACAACAGAATGAAACACTGCCTGGTCCTGTGCCAACCTCGCTATCATTGCCACACTTGAGTCCATTGATGCTGCCATTTTGCCAATCCATCTCGTTGGGGATCTTCCTCTTTTTCTCTGACCCTCCACCTTACCAATCATGATATCCTTCTCCAGTGACTGGTCCCTCCTGACAATATGTCTGAAGTATGAGAGATGAAGTATTTTGGCCATCTTGGCCTCCAAGGAACATTCTGGCTGCACTTCTTCCAACACAGATCTCTTGGTTCTTTTGGAAGCCCATGGCACTTTCAATATTTTCCTCCAACACCATAACTCAAAAGCATCAATTCTTCTATGGTCTTCCTTATTCGCTGCCCAGCTTTTGCATGCATATGAGGTTATTGAAAATACCATGGCTTGGGTTAGGCACACCTTAGTCCTCAAGGTGACATCTTTGCTCTTCAACACTTTAAAAAGTTCTTGTACAGCAGATTTGCCTAATGCAATATGTCATTTGATTTCTTGACTGCTGCTTCCATGAGTGTTGATAGTTGATCCAAGAAGAATGAAGTCCTTGACAATTTCAATCTTTTCTTTGTTGATAAGAATGTTGTTTATTGGTCCAGTAGTGAAGTTTGATGTTTTCATTACATTGAGATGCAATCCATACCGAAGGCTGCGCTCTTTATTTTTCATCAATAAATCACAGAATGGTGTAAAATTAAGAAAGGTGTGGGACAGAGTTGTATTCTTTCACCATACTTATTCAACCTGTATGCTGAGCAACTAATCCAAGAAGTTGGGTTCTATGAAGAAAAATGTGGCATCAGGATTGGAGGAAGACTCAATAACAACCTAAGATATGCAGGTGATACAACCTTGCTTGCTGAAAGTGAAGAGGACTTGAACTATTTAGTGATGAAGATCAAAGTCCCAACACATAACGATCCTATATAGGGTTCCCAAGGAGCATCTTGTGAGTTTGAACCACCAACATAACAATTAGCAGTCCAGCTTTTCTCCTACAGCATCACACTGTCTTATTTTGGGACCTTAGTAACCTTTGTTCATTCAGGATCTCAGTTCTATAACATTTCCTACTTTTACTCATTCTTAGTGGGAACAACTGCCACTAAACTTTGACTAATACTGGTGCCCATCTCACCAGTGTGTTCTTATATTGGTATGTGGAGCATTCCTTGGGCCCTTACACAGAATGTAGTAGCTAGTTGAGTGTCTGATCTTCTCGAATCCATCCACTCCATCACTCTCTCACCCTAAGCACTGCGTTTCCTCCTCCATCATTTGTATAGCAATTCAGGCATTTCCACTTCACTTACTGTGAGCCTGTTCTTTTCCCAAGCTTCCAAGAGCCAATCTGGAAGAACATTAGCATCATTTCCCAGAGGTCTGACTTGTGCCACAGGAGAGGTCTCCCTCATTAATAAACACTCTCTTCTCAAACATTGTATTATGTAACCCCACACTCATTCAGCATGCTTAGGGTTTATATCATGCCTGCATCATTCTCGCCTCCTGTTTTTACATATACACTAACTAGGACCCATACCTCTTTCAGAAATAATCCTCTTCTCCTTTAGCCACCCAGCATTTTACTGAGCCCAATTATTAGCGTGATATTTCAAGGTTTTGATGTACATCAACTCAGATATTCACATGCCAAGTCTCAGGTCCCAAACCTTCCCAAACATAGCCCTGATCAGAGCAATGGCAGACTTGCTAAAGATGAGAGTTCAACGTCCTCTGGAGCTCTGCTACCCTGCTAATTCTATCCTGGCTGGCTGGATCCTCGGCTTTTTTTGGCTTCCACCTTCAAAATATGGGACTTTTTATATGTTGCCAAAGAGGTCCTTTGATTTTCACATTTTATCTTAAAATGTTGGTTAATCACCCTCAGCTTTTCATTGTGTTTGCCCAATGAATCAGTAGTACTCATAAACACCATCTGATTTCACTGACTTTATAATTACTGTTTCTCCCAAGCCTTTCAAATATAGGTGATATTGATGAGCCAATGCATTACTTTCCCCAGAATCCCATCCCAATCCATCACCAGGGACCATCTTGACAATTCTTCCCTGATAGCACGTCAAACCTACCAGTGAGGTAAGCCTCACTGCCAGCTGGCTCAAGGATACTGTTCTTAATGATCATTTGTGAATCTGCTTCCCAAGACTATTCTTAGCATCAAATATATCAGGCCAGACTCCTCAAAACACAGACCCTGAGGCAGAGATTCACATGCTGAAAGTTTACTAGGGAATACTGCCAAGTACCATACCTGCAAAGGAATAAGAGAAGAAGGGTTGGATGAAAGATGGAATTGAACACAATGAATTTGCATAAGTCCCTCAGCTGTTCATGTTGGGAGTTTTGGGGCTAAGATGGCCTCTCAGACTTGTCCCAGATTAAAGTTGAGGGCTGTTCCTTTGTAGCCCACATAAGCCAGGCATAAATGTTGGATGTCCCAAGTTGTATAACACTGGCAAATTATTATATTCAGGTAAAGAGATTTTCTAGAGAGGGACTCCACTAACTTTGACAAAGTCTATTAAAAATATCCATCAATAGTCAATTAAAATTAGTAAATGTAAATTAATTTGTAAGAGAATTATATTTTTTTCTATTCTATTTTATTGAACGTCTCTCTTTTTATTTTCTGTCTCTCTCTTTCTTACACACACACACACACACACACACACACACACACACATGCACATTTTCATTCCCTCCTTCCTACTCTGGAATATCCCTCAGTTAAATTTCACTTTGGTAAATGAGAATTTCTAAAGATTCTGTTGAATTGCTCTAGGGTCATGTGTTTTTTAGTTTAATTTTTAATTTGTATCCATTTAAAAATATCTTCTTCAGTTTAGTCATGAGCAGAATATAAACCTGAAAGGTAAAGCTCATAACTAGACAATGTTCTTCATTAGGACCAAAACCCAAAACCTACTGTCATCAGGATGATTTTGACTCCTAGTGACCTGATAGGACTTAGTAGCAAAAGAGTAGTGAGTATCTATCTCCTTTGAGTTTCTAAGACTTTACCGAAGCAGACAGCATCATTTTTCTCCTGTACAGTGGCTGGTAGACCAGGATAAGTAAATCTGCTTTGTCATTAGGGCCATGCATCCCAACAAATACAATAGACTTCAATGTCTGAATTTACTATGGTAAATAGGAATGCTGTATCAAGCTTCTAGAAGATCCTAGTAAGAAATCCTTCGTGTTGGGGTAGTATACCATTGAGAGGTTCCTGACTCAGTGAAGGCTGAAATCTTTACAGCAATAGATTACTAGGTTTTTACTTTCTTAGGAGTTTAGATCAAATCCATTTCCTCTTCAGATATTTCTATATCTTTTAAGATACAGTTCTGAGTTTTCTATTGCAACTTGGTAGAATCGGAATGCTTGTAATGGGCATTGACGTATCATGGGTCCTGAGTTACTCATCAAGGTGTCATTTGACCTACAATACCACCATGAACCTGTCAGTATATGCTACTGTGGTGGCTTCAGTGTTCCTGTGGTGTTGGAAATGATGCCACCGGTGTTTTAAATATCTAAAGGGTCACCCATGTTGGATAGGTTTCAGCTGAGATTCCAGATAAAGACAGACAAAGAAGAAGAAGAGAAAGGCCACTTTTGAAATGCTTAACCACTGAAAACCTTATGAAGAGGAGACACAGTGCCAGAAGATGAGCGGAACAGATTGGAAAGCACCTAAAGTACAACCGAGGGAGAGCTGCCTTCTTACATAGAGTTAAACATAATGACACAAATGGTGTAAAGCTTTCAGGACCATCATTTATTTGGTGATGGAGCAGTACTTGAAATGAGGAGAAACAGCTATAAGCATCCATTAATAATCGTAGCATGAGGTGTCTAAAGAATGGATGTAGGAAAATGGGAAGGTGTCAAAAACGAAATGGAATGCATACAGATTGATATACTAGATATCTGTGAGCTGAAATAGCCAGGCATTGATCATTTGGAATCTGACAATCATATAGTTTACTATTGTAGGAATGACAAACTGTAGAAGAATGACATTGTGTTCATTGTCAAAAAGGACATTTGAAGATCTATCTTGAAGTATGATGCTGTCTGTGATAGGGTAATATCCATACACCTATGAGGAAGATCAGTAAAAGCACTGTTATTCAAAATTTATGCACCAACCACTAAAGCCAGTGATGATGAAATTGAAGAATTCTAACTAACAACTTCTTCAGTTTCAAACTTATCAAACATGCAATCAAGATGTATTACTAATTACTAATTACAGGTGATTGGAATGTGAACCTTGGAAACAAACAGAAAGGATCAGTAGTTGGAAAATATGGTTTGGTGATAGAAACAATGCTGGAGGTCATGTTGTAGAATGTTGCAAGACCAATGACTTCTTTACTGCAAATACCTTTTTAGAACAACACAAAAGGTGACTATACACATGGATATCACCAGAAAGAATGCACAGGAATCAAGTTGACTACATCTGTGGAAAGATATGGTGGGAAAACATAACATCATCAGATAGAACAAGGCCAGAGGCAGACTGTGGAAAAGATCATCAATTGCTCATTATGGTATGATATCAAGAATATCAAATAAATACAAAGCAAAAACAGGAAAAAAAGAGAATCCAGGATGAATGTCAGAAGAGATTCTGAAACTTGATCTCCAGGTAAGAGATGCTAAAGTGAATGGAAGTCATGAGAAAATAAAAGAGCTGGACAAAAAAAATTCTTAGGGCAGCTCCACAAGATAAAGAAATATATTATAATGAAATGTGCAAACTCCTGGAGTTAGAAATCCAAAAGGGATTTCTTAAATAAGCATTTCTTAAAGGGCAGAAAAGAAAAAAAAAGTCAATACTCACCTAGAAATATTGGAGAATTCCATGGATAAAATATTGAATTATGCAGAAAGCATCAAAAGAAGATGGAAGGTATACACAGAGTCACTGTACTAAAATGAATGGTCAATGTTTTACCATTTCAAAAGCTAGCATAGTGGTTACGAATCGGGCTGCGAACCTTAAGGTCAG
>NW_006408562.1:17165055-17167272 GCF_000296735.1 Chrysochloris asiatica | reverse complement strand
CGCTATGGGTCGGACCCGACTCAATGGCACTTAACAACAACAACAACAATGCTATTGAAGGGGACACCTAAACTACATTGAAGGTATTGGCAAAAAACAAGAGTTCACGGAATACATATTGAAATCTTTCAACAAATCTATGAAGCACAGTTATTTGGCTAACCAATTGATAGAGATCCATATGTGTGCCTGTTCCAGAGAGGGGACTCAGTTGAATGTGGAGATCTTCTGATAATATCATTAATATCACATGTAAGTAAAATTTTGCATATCATTCAAAAATAGCTGTTACAGTACATCAACAAGGAGCTGCCAGAAATTCAGGTCAAATACAGAAGAGGATGTGGAATGAGAACTCTGTTTATTGATTTTGGATATAGACTGAAAGCAGAGAATACCAGAAAGATGTTTATTTGAGCTTTATTAACCATGCTAAGGCTTTTGATGTGTGGATCATGACAATTTATGGATAACATTGCAAAGAATTGGTATTCCAGAACACTTAATTGTGCTCATAAGGAACTTGTACATAGATGAAGAGGCAGTTGTTTGAAAAGAACAAGAAGCTTACTAAATAGTTTAAAATCATAAAAGCTATGCATTAGCGTTGTAGTCTTTCACCATACTGGGTCAATCCATATGTGAAGCAAATAATCCAAGAATCTGGATTATATGAAGAAAAATGTGGCATCAAGATTGGAGTAAGAATTTTTAACAACCTGCAATATGCAGATGATACGACCATGCTTGTTGAAAGCAAAGGGAACTTAAAATATTTAACGTTGATGAAGATCAAAGACTACAGCCCTCCGTATAGATTGTACATCAATGTAAAGAAAATGAAAATCCTTAACACTGGAACAATAAATCACATCATGAAAAATGGAGAAAAGAGTGGAATTATCAAATATATCACTTTACTTAGATCCACAATCAACACTCCTAGAAGCAGCAGTCAAGAAATCAAATGACCTATTTCATTAGGCTAATCTGCTACACAAAATCTATTTAAAGTGTTCAAGAGCAAAGATATTAGTGAGGACTAAGGTGCACCTGACCCAAGCTATGGTATTTTTGGTAGTTTCATAAGCATGTGAAAGCTGGGCAGTGCATAATGAAGACCATAGAATAATTGATGTATTTGAGTTACGGTATTGGAGAAGAGTATTAAAAATACCGTTGGTTTCCAGAAGAATAAACAAACCTATGTTTGAAGAAGTTTGGGCAGGTCAGTGAGACTTCGTCACTCATGCTTTAGACATGTTATCATGAAGAAGCAGTCCCTAGACAGAAGTTATGCTGGGTGAAATAGAGAGTCAGCATAAAAGAGGAGACCTCCCCCAGTGAGATGGATTGACACAACGGAAACAGCAATGGACTGAGGTATAACAATGATTGTGAGGATGGTGCAGGACTGGGCAGGGTTTCATTCTGTTGTACGTAGAGTCCCTATGAGTCAAACTTACTCAGTGTTACCTAAAAACAACAAAAATCCTCAAGTTAGATATGACAATCAGCATTCATTTATAAAGTAACAGGATCATATAAAATATCAGCATTGAGCAGGTTCTGAGGCACAATTAAATTACAAGAGCAAGAGCCTCAAACTTCCATAGAAACTACTCCAACAGCATTAACATGGCTCCAGATATTCAGACAGACAGCCTGACATGGGATTTCCTGTGACCAATTATTAAGGAAGGAAAATTGGACTGCAGTTTACAGATGATGCCCATTCGAAAGTAGATAGCAGCAGCATTCTATCTCAACTCTAAAGTGTGGCACTGTAGGCTCAGCACTAGATTGTGAACCACAAGGTCAACAGTTCAAATCCACCAACTGTTCTTTGGAAACCCTCCACAGTGTCACTATGAATTGGAACTGACTTGGCAGCACTTAACAACAACAAGGGAATCCTAAAATACAGTGAAGCATACCCAAAACGGAGGGGAGTGCTAAAAAGGCAAGAAGTGACTGGCTTACAAGCTTTCAAGAGGGAGCCTAGTTCCAGAGGGGGTGAGGGAAGGTAGAATTTCCACTGAGTGATTTCTAACCTGTCTGCAAGTGGCTGGTGAAAGGAGATGGGAATAAGATTCTTGTGATTCAATAGTGAATAATTGCTATCAGGACTGATTGTGAGTGTTGCAAATGTAAAGGTAGACATTTGTAACAAAAGGAGGGGCGTGGCTGATCTTTCAATCCAGGAGCAGAGGACCC
>NW_006408562.1:17162534-17163577 GCF_000296735.1 Chrysochloris asiatica | reverse complement strand
AAAAACGTGGCATTTGAATTGGAGGAATACTCATTAACAACCTGCAATATGCAGGTGATACAACCTGCTGAAAGCAGAGAGGACTTAAAATATTTACAGTTGAAGATCAAAGACCATAGCCTTCAGTATGGTTGTACCTAAATGTAAAGAAAACAAAAATCCTCACCACTGGACCAATATAGACAGTAACCATATAAATGGAGAAAATATGGAAATTGTCAAAGACCTCATTTTGCTTATATCAACACTCATAGACACTCATAGAAGCAGCAGTCATAAAATCAAATAACGTATTGCATTAGGTAACTCTGTTGCACAGGAACTCTTCAAAGTGTTTTAGGGCAAAGATACCAGTTTTAGGACTAAGGTGTACCTGATCCAAATCATGATATTTTCAATAACCTCATATGTATGTGAAAGTTAGACAGTGAATAAGAAAACCTGTGGAAGAATCAATGCAGTTAAGTTATTTTGTTGGTTAGAATACTAAAAGTATCATGGAGTGCCAAAAGAACAAACCAATCTGTGTTGGAAGCAGTACAACCAGAACGCCCTTTGGAAGGCAGGATAGCCAGACTTTGTCTCTCATACTTTGGACTTATTATCAGGAGGGACCATTCCTTGGAGAAAGATATTATGTTTGGTAAAGTGGAGGGTCAGAGAAAAAAAGGAAGGCCCACCAATGAGATGGATCGGTACAGTGGTGACAGCAGTGGGCTCAGATGTAGCAATGATTGTGAGGTTAGCATGGGACTGGACACTGTTTCATTCTGTTGTCCACAGGGTTGATGAATCAGTACTGTCTCAATGGCAACTAACAACTACAATGACTTTTCATTGCAAATACATATTTTAAACAACATAAAAGATGATTATATACATGGACCTTATCAGATGGCGTTGTTGTTGTTGTTGTTGTCAGGTGCCATCGAGTCGGAACCGACTTATAGGGACCCCATGCACAGCAGAACGAAACAATGTCCGATCCTGGGCCAACCTCACTACCACTGCCATACTTGAGTCCATCAATGATGCCACCTGGC
>NW_006408562.1:17152849-17159597 GCF_000296735.1 Chrysochloris asiatica | reverse complement strand
GAAACCTTTCCACCATGGGTGACCCTGCTGGTTATTTAAAACACCGGTGGCATAGCCCTCAGAATCACAGCAACTCAAACCACCACAGCATGACAGACAGACGGCATAATAGAAATCAAATTGTCTACATCTGTGGGAAGAGATATTGGAAAAGCTCCATATTATCAGCCAAAACAAAGCCAAGCCACACTGTGGAACTGTGGAACATACTATCATTTGCTCATATGCAAGTTTAGGCTAACGCTAAAAAATCAACATGTCCACAAGAAACAAAATATGAACTTGAACACATTTCCCCTAATTTAAAATTCATCTAAAGAACAGATTTGATGGATTAGACACTAATGACCAAAGAACAACCAATTGCGGGATGACATAAAGAACATTATAAAGCAAGAAAGCAAAAGGTCATTAAGAAGACAAGAAAGAAGGAAAAGACCAATATGGATGTCAGAAAAGACTCTGAAACGTGTATAGATTGCTGAAGCAAATGGAAGAAATGAGGAAGAAAAAGAACTGAATAGAATTTTCAAAGAGCAACTGGAGAAGACAAAGTCAAGCATTTTAATGGAATCGGCAAAGACCTGGAGTTAGTAAACAAAAGGGGAGATGTTAACATACTCAGTATTTTTCAAGCTAAAACCAATGAAGACAAAATTTAAGCCTCAACTTAGAATATTGAAGGATTCTCTGGGCAAAATTTTGAATGATGCAGAAAGCATATAAGAAGAAGAAATAATATACAGAATCACTGTACCAAAAAGATATGAACGATGTTCAGCCATTTCAAGAGATAGCTTATGATCAAGAGCCAATGATACTGAAATAAGAAGTGTAGGTTGCACTGAATTCATTGGCAAAGAACAAAACCCAGGTAATTGATCAAATACAAAATGATATCTTTCAACCAACTGAAGCAGCACTAGAGGCATTCACTCATCTATGCCAAGAAATTTAGAAGACAACTACCTGGCCAACAGGTTGGAAGAGTTCCATACTTGTACTCATTCCAAAGACAGTGTCCCATTGGAATGTGGAATTAATCAGACAACATCATTAATATCAGCTACAAGTAAAATTTTACTAAAGATAACTCAAAAATGGCTGCAGCAGTACATTGACAGAACTGCCAGAGGTTCAAGACAGATTCTCAGGTGAGAACATGAAACAAGGGATATCATTGCTAAGGTCAGATGGATTGTGGCTGAAAGCAGAGAATACTTGAGAAATGTTTACCTGTGCTTTATAGACTATGAAAAGGCTTCCAACTGTGTGGATCATGACAAGCTACGTATGTACAGCATTGCTAGGAATGAGTATTCCACACCACTTAATTGTGTTCATCAGGAACCTGTTATATAGACCAAGAAGCAATCGTTCAAACTGCAAAAGGGAACACTGAATGGTTTAAAATTTGGAAACGTGTGTACCAGCATTGTGTTCTTTCACTATGCTTCTTCAATATGTAAACTAACCAAATAATCCGAGAAGCTGGATTGTATGAAGTAGGATGTGGCATCAGGATTGGAGGAAGACTATTTAACAATCTTCAGTATGCAAATGATACAATCTTGCTTGCTGAAACTGAAGTGGACTCAAAATATTTACTGATGAAGATCAAAGAGTACAACCTTCAGTATGGTTTGTACCTCAGTGTAAATTGAAAAAAAAAAAAAAATCCTCACTACTATACCAATAAATACCATCAGGAAAAATGGAGAAAAGTTTAGTTGTCAACAACTTCATTTTGCTCAGATCCACTATCAATCAATATTCATGGGAGCAACAGTCAAGAAATCAAATGACATACATTGCACTAGGTAAATCTGCTGCACAAGACCTCTCTGAAGTAATTCTAAAACAAAGATGTCAATTTGAAAACGTAGGTGTGCCTACCTCAAACCATAGTATTTTCAGTAGCTTCATATGCATGACAGTGAATAAGGAAGATCATAGAATTGATGTATTTGAATTATGGTGCTGGAGAACAATATTAAAAGGACCATGGACTGGTAGAAGAACATCCTAGAAGTTCAACCAGAATGGTCCTTTGAGGCCAGGAAGGCGAGATTTCTCTCATACTTTGGACATGTTATCAGGAGATAGCTGTCACTGGATGTGGACACTGTTTTAGGTAAAGTGGAGGTCAGCAAAAAAGAGGCAGAGCCCCAACAAGATGAATTAACATGATGGCACCAGCAATTTCCTCAAGTTTAACAGGGATTGGGATTATGGCACAGGACTGGGAAGTGTTTTGTTCTTCTGTGCATAAGATCGCTATGAGTCAGACCAACTCAATGGCACCTACAAAAACAAAAACAACAGAAAATATAACGAAGTAGCCCTAAATCAGTTGTGTATACAACTATTTATGTGAGTTGGAGACATATGCCCAACCAACCCATATATCTTGATGTTCTGCAAAGTCCAAATACTGGAAAGTGTATTCTCTCCAAAAAAGTGTATTCATTAGATCATTACAGTTTCACAAGTGTAGTCAGTATAAAAATAATTGTTCACTTCTTTTAGATGACTCTGTAAAGAACTTAATTAGAACTGCTGAACTACTCGCTTCCCTCTTCTGACTCACACAAATTTCTAAAGTGACTCACATTTGGATGAAAGTGAAAGTTGTTCTAAATAATGAATTGAGTCACCACCTCAAAAAGCTCAAGGAGAACAAACTCTAATAATACAGTAAGTGCATGCTAATTGAACTCCAATTCGTGACAATTCAAAGCTGCTCCCAGAATTTGTTGCCACTGTTGTGCTTAGTGATTCAAAATCTGTGTTCTAGTTATGGATAGAAATAGGTAGAAGGTGGGGTGCTGAGGGCCACTGAGGTATAGTTTTAGGAAACAGCACATGAGGAAATACAAGTTTCAGGTAGGGTCAAGGTGGGAAAAAAGGGAGAGTCATGGTGGGAAAAAGAAAGGCTAGACTCATCCAGGAGCCCTGTTAGCCAACTGCACTGTGAGGATTTGAAGAATATGGAGAGGCAGGGACAGGTGGGCAAAGCATCAGTCAGGCATACCGTTGAGAGCCCAGAGGCGAGTCAGGAAAAAGAAAGATCTTGTGGATCAACACCACCAAGGAAAAGATCCAGCAACAGTGGCAGCTGTTTCTGTTTACCTCTCACCTGGAGACCGCAGCTCCTATGTAGACCAGCCTGCAAGCTGCTAGTAATTATAACAACAATTAGAAAAAAGCTACTGGTATAACGAATGTACATGGGGAGCAGGCACAATTCTATTAGTAAAGCAATATTTTCCTGAAAGCCAGAGCATCTCTTTAACGTTAATCCTCCAACTCCACGTTAGTGGTCCATGCTACAAAGAAGACAAGACCCCGGTATAATGAGCACCTTTGTGTGCACTCCCAGTAACTCAAAAACCTTAGTGGAGAGAGTGAAAGATTAGCCCAATGCTCCAGGTCAGCATTCTGGATTTCACGGTTTGATGCCATTCAACACTGTAACTATTAAGCATTCAATGAAATCATACACAAGTCCTCCTACAAATATGAAATTCTCAATGAACCCATCCACCACTCATCGGTTAGTTTGTCATACTGGGTTATCCTGCATGTTGCTGTGATTCTGAAAGCTATGACACTGATATTTTAAATACCAGCAGGGTCATTCATGGTACATGAGATTTCAGCTGAGCTTCCAGATGAAGACAGACTAAGAAAAAAGAGGCGGGCTACTTCTGAATACTTAGTCATTGAAAACCTGATGAATAGAAGTGGAACACTGCCAGATAGCAACAGAATATTGAATATTGAAACATGATGAGTATTATCAAATATAGTGCTGGAATATGGGACCCTCAGATAGGAAGGCACTCAAAATACGACTAGGGAAGAGCTGCCTCCTCAAAGTCAAATTGACCATGACGACATGAATGGAGCACAGCCTTCTGGACTTTCATTTGCTGATGAGAAACAACTCAAAATGAAGACAAACAGCTGTAAACATCCATTAATGATCAGAACATGAAATGTATAAAATATGAATCTAGGAAAATTGGAAACTGTCAAAAATGAAATGGAACACACAAACATCAATATCCTAGGCATTAGTGATCTGAAATGCACTGGTATTGGGCATTTTGAATTTGGCATTCACTTGGTTTACTATGCTGGGAATCACAAACTGAAGAAGACTGGCGTAGAATTAATCATAAAAAAGAACACATCAAGAACTGTCTTGAAGTACAATGGTGTCAGTGATAGGATAATTTCCATATACCTACAAGAAAGACCTGGTGTGGCACTGTGGGTTAATGTGCTGGTTTGAACCACAAGATCGGTGGTTCAAGCTTACAAGCCACTCCTTGGAAACCCTATATAGGATCTCTATTGTTCGGAACTGACTAAATGGTACTTAACAACAACAAAAACATGGATGACCTATTGATACCAATATTATTCAAATTTACACACTAACCACTAAAGCCAGTGATGATGAAGTTGAAGAATTCTATCAGCTTCTTCAAAGTCCTGGTGTAGTGCTGTGGTTTAACATGCTGGACTGAAAAGTCACTTTGAACCACAAAGTTGGTGGTTCAAGCTCACCAGCTGCTCCTGAGAAACCCTATACAGGGTTGCTATGGGTCGGAATTGACTCAAAGACACTTAACAAAAACAACGAACTTCTTCAGTTTGAAACTGTTCAAACATGCAATCAAGATGTATTAAAAATCACTGTCGATTGGAATACAAAGGTTGGAAACAAAAATGAATGAACAGTAATTGGAAAATATGACCTTAGTGATAGAAATGATGCTGGAGATCTCATGATAGAATTTTGTAAAACTAATGACTCTCCATTGGAAATACCTTTTACAAACAATATAAAAGTTGACTATACACATGGACTTCACCATATGGAATACACAGAAATCAAGTTAACTACATCTGTGGAAAGACACAGTGGAAGAGCTTCAAATCATCCGTTAAAACAAAGCCAGGCACAGACTGTGGGACAGGCTCTAAATTGTTCATATGCAAGTTCATGCTGAAGCTGAAGAAATTTTAAACAAGTCCATGAGAGCCAAAATATGACCTTAAACATATTCCACCTGACTTTAGAGATCATCCGAAGAACAAATATGATGCATTAGACACTAAAGACCAAAGACCAGAAGTCTTGTAGAATGATGTAAAAAACACCACACAGGAAGAAGTCAAAAGGTCATTAAAAAGACAATAAAGAAGGAAAAGACCAAAATGGATGTCAGAAGAGACTCTAAAACTTGCTCTAAGGTATAGAGATGCTAAAGAAATTAGAAGAAATGAGGAAGACAAAGTTCTAAATAGGAAATTTCAAATGTAGCTCAAGAAGACAAAGTCAAGTATTACAACGGAAAGTGCAAAGACCTGGAGTTAGAAAACCCAAAGGGAAGAACACACTCAACATTCCTCGAGATGAGGGAACTGAAGAAAAAGTTCAAGTCTTGACTTGTAATATTGAAGGATTCTATGGGTAAAACATTGAATGATGAAGAAAAGTTCAAAAGAAGATGGAAGGAATATACAGAGTCACTTTATCAAAAAGAAATGGATGATGTTCAATCATTTTAAGAGGTAGCATATTATCTGAAGGGAGAAGTCCAAGATGCATTGAAAGTATTGACAAAGAACAAGTCACTGGGAACTGAAGGAATACAAATTGAAATATTAAAACAAAGTGAGGTGGCACTACAAGCCTACTCAGCTAGGACAAGAAATTTAGAAGACAGCTACCTGGACAACTGACAGGAAGAGATCCATATTTGTGCCCATTCCAAAGAGAGGTGACCCCATGGAATCCAGAAATCATTAGATAATATATTTAATATTTCATGCAAGCAAAATTTTGCTAAAGATAAATAAAAAATAGCTGAAAATATACATTGAGAGAGAAAATTCAGAGGTTCAAACTGAATTCAGAAGAAGACATGGAATGAGAGGTATCATTGATGATGTCATATGGATTTTAGTTAAAAGCAGAGAATACCAGAAAGATGTTTGCCTGTGCTTTATTGACTATGCAAAGGCTTTTGATTGGGTGGATCATGACAAGCTATGGATGACATTGCAGAATATTTTGGAACACTTAATTGTGCTCATGATGAACCTGAACATAGACCAAGAAGCAGATGATCAAACAGAACAAGGAAACATTGAATGGATTAAAAATTAGGAAAGGTGTGTGCCAGCGTTGTATTCTTTCACCATATTTATTCAATCTGTATGCTGAGCAAACAAACCAAGAAGCTGGATTATATGAAGAAAAACATGGTATCAGGATTGGAGTAATACTCATTAACAACCTGTGATGATACAATCTTGCTTGCTGAAAGCAAAGAGGACTTAACTACTTACTGATGGAAATCAAAGACCAGAACTTTCAGTACTGGTTACACATCAATGTAAAGAAAACAGAATTCCTCACCCCTGGACCAATAAAAAAAAATCCCTATATATGGAGGAAAGGGTGAACTTGTCAATGACTTCATTTTGTTCCATCAATACTCATGGATGCAGCAGTCAAGAAAGAAAATGCTGTTCTGCATTAGGCAAATCTGCTGCACAAGACCTCTTAAGTATTGAAGAGCAAAGACATCATTTTGAGGACTAAGGTATGCCTAACCCAATCAGTGGAATTCTCAACAGTTAGACAGTGAATAAGGTAGATAGTAGAATTGATGCATATAAGATATGATGTTGGAGGAAAATATTAAAATGCCAAAAAAAAAAAAAA
>NW_006408562.1:17144946-17152349 GCF_000296735.1 Chrysochloris asiatica | reverse complement strand
TGCGAACCTTAAGGTCAGCGGTTCGAAACTACCAGCTGCTCCGCGGGAGAAAGATGAGGCTTTCTACTCCCGTAAAGATTTACACCCTCGGAATCTGGATTATAGGGTCGCTATGGGTCGGAACCGACTCGATGGCACATAACAACAACAACAGTCCCTGGGGAGTCCTGGTGTGGCACTGCAGGATAAGCACTTGACTACTAACCAAAAGTTTGGTGGTTCAGCTCCACCAGCAGCTCCTTAGAAACTCTATGCAGGGTCGCATGTATAGGAACTGATCCGATGACATAACAGCAAGTCCCCGAGTGATGCAAATGGTTAGGCTTGACTACAATCCAAAAGGTCAGTGGTTTGAACTCACCCAAAGGCACCTTGGAAGACAGGCCTGGCAATGTGCTTTAGAAAGGTCACAGCCATGGAAATCCCATAAATAGTTATTCTCTGCACTTATGAGAAAGTCATGAGTTACAATCAATCAGCATTACTAACAACAGTGATATCTAGATACAATCCCTAGGTGGCACATACCTACCTAATGGAAGCCCAGAAGAAAGGCCTCACAATCTGCTTCCTTAAAACCTGCAGCCAAAGAAAGCCGTAGAGAGCAGGTCCAGGCTGCCCCACTTGAAATTATAATAAGTAGGCCTTGATGGGACGACAATGGGTTTGGTTTATCTTAAAGAAAGAATCATTTCAAATCAGGGCTTTGCTGTCTCCTAGATGTACCCTTAAATGAAGACTTGATTTGTTGTTTTTAAGTGTCGTCAAGTAGATTCTGACCCATAGCCACACCATATAGGATTTTAAAGAAGCAGCTGGTGAGCTTGAACCACTTTTCAGTTCAAACGACTTTGCAGTCCTATGCATTGGCCCACAGTGCCACACCAAGACTCCTAAATTAAGACAGAAATTTGGTATTACAAAGGAACTATTCTTGAGAATCTCTAAATGTTTAATTTATAGTTTGGGCTGAGCAAAAAGTTGACTCTACATTTAGAGAAATGGGGATGCTTTATATACCATCACTTTTCCAGGCCTCTAGATTTCTTTCCTTCTTCAGATTTCCATAAAATATGGATGCATAATAATAAAAGCATTATTGACTATTACACAGATTGTATCCCATCATCCTTCCATCCTCAAACTAGCTCAGGTAAGCCAAAGAGGAAGAACAGGTAAAGGAAGGAGATAGGGCCCTTTGCAAGGTGTGTCTCCTCTGTGGTTTAAGGTAAGCTTTTTTATATCTGAGACTTGTCCTCCAACCAGATATACAATGGACAACTTCAGACACCAGCAGAGGACACCCATGCAACATTTGAAAATCTGCTTTAGTTGATCATTTCATTCTGATCCCACAGTGTGGCAAGTTTTCAAGGAACTTCAGGGTGTTAACCTGCATGTTATCCTGGAGCAACAGACAATGCCCCCAGGATATGCAGCAAACAAATCCAGATATTTGTGCAACATGGAGATCTGAGGACTTGGAGAATGTTTTTCTTCTCAGGAGGTTGCTTGCAATTCAACATTCAATTTCAAGGAGAGATTTCCTGTGGTGTTAGACATCCGCTGTGAGGGTTTCAAAGCGAAGTTATCTGCAACAATCTGTCCATCAGTCCTTCCCTCTCACATTTTATTTGTGATGACAGGGACCAGAAAAGAGAGAGAAAGGCCATCTTCTTTGGCGAAACAATGGACTTTGAACTTCTCTCGATCCTACCGTGCATGAAAAGTGCTCACCCTGTCCACTTCCACCCAAGTAACCACAGCCAAGCTAACACAATTTTCTTTTTTAAAGACTGCTGAGCCAAAGATCCAGCAAACAGGTGAGCTGATGATGTCAACTCATTGAGGAGAAGCAGGAGAGAGATGCACTGAGGAAGGGGAAGGCTGGGGCAGCATATCTTCCAGCACCTGTCTGCAAAGATGCAGACATGCCCCCATGGTCCCGGACTCCTGGAAGATGGTACCAGTGATGGTACTCTGCCATCAAGTTGGTTCCAACTCATAGCAACCCTGTATAGAGGTTCTGAGGCTAAAAATCTTTCTTGAAGCAGAAAGCCTCAACTTTCCCCCATGTTGTGGCTGGTATGCTCAAACCGCTGACTTTGTTGTTAGCAGTCCATCAAGTAACCCACTACCATACAAGGGCTCCTTTCCTGGAAGAAATAAGGATTTAATCTACCTCAAGAGAGCAACCCAGGAAAAGAGGCCTTGGGTGTAGCCCCTACTATGTATGTGAGACACAGGACCCTTAGCAGGGTGGTCACCATACTTATTAGATCTGTATACTGAGCAAATAATCCAAGAATCTGGATTATAGGACAAAGAATGTGGCCTCAGGACTGGAGGAAGAGTCATTATCAACCTGAGATAGCAGATGATACAACCTTGTTGTTGCTGTTAGGTGCCATTGAGGTGGTACCGACTCATAACAACCCATATGCACAGCAGAACGAAACACTACCCAGTCCTGGGCCAACCTCACAATTGTTGCCACACTTGAACCCACTGATGCTCCACTTTGCCAATCCATTTCGCTGGGGGCTTCCTCTTTTTCTCTGACCCTCCACCTTACCAAACATGATATCCTTCTCCAGTGACTGGTCCCTCCTGACAATATGTTTGAAGTATGAGAGACGAAGTCTGGCTATCCTGGCCTCCAAGGAACACTCTGGCTGCACTTCTTCCAACACGGATCTGTTGGTTCTTTTGACAGCCC
Source organism: Chrysochloris asiatica (assembly GCF_000296735.1). Classification (NCBI taxonomy): domain Eukaryota; kingdom Metazoa; phylum Chordata; class Mammalia; order Afrosoricida; family Chrysochloridae; genus Chrysochloris; species Chrysochloris asiatica. The sequence continues at coordinate 17,149,630 of NW_006408562.1, read as the reverse complement.
ATGGCACTTTCAATATTCTCCTCCAACACCATAACTCAAAAGCATCAATTCTTCTCTGGTCTTCCTTATTCACTGCCCAGCTTTTGCATGCATATGAGGTTATCGAAAATATCATGGCTTGGATCAGGCACACCTTAATCTTCAAGCTGATATCTTTGCTCCTCAACACTTTAAAAAGGTCTTGTGCTGAAGATTTGCCCAATGCAATGTGTCATTTAATTTCTTGACTGCTGCTTCAGTGAGTGTTGATGATTAATCCAAGAAATACTTACTGATGAAGATCAAAGACCACAATTTTCAGAATGGGTTGCGCCTCAATGTAAAGAAAAGAAAAATCCTCACCACTAGACCAAAACGTAACATCATGATAAATGGAAAAAAGATGGAAGCTTTCAAAGACTTCATTTTGCATGGATACACCATCAACACTCATGGAAGCAACAGTCAAGAAATCAAATGAAATATTGCATGGGCTGCTAGAAAAACAAACAAATCTGTGTTGAAAGAAGTATAGTCAGAATGCTCCTTCAAAGCCAGGATGGCGAGACTTTGACTCTCATACTTCGAACATATTGTCAGGAGAGACCAGTCTCTGATGTAGAACAGTGAAAAAGAGGAAGACCCCCCAAGGAGATGGACTGATACAGTGGTAGCAGCAACAGCCTGAAATGGAACAATTGTTAGGATACTTCAGGACCAGGCAGTGTTTCATTGTGTTGTGCTTAAGGTTACTCACTGTAAGTCCAAACCAACTCAATGGACCCTAACAACAAACTCAACACCAGCACTTGTCACTACCTCCAAAAAGAACACGCTCTAAAAATTCATTAAATTGATCATGTGCTTATCCTACAGCACCAGAAGCATGCCACCCCAAAAATAAATTTTCCAGCATTGGAAATCACTTACCCCATTCTCAACATTGAACTGAACAGATGCAAACTTCCATAGGATAACTGTTAAATCATCACAAAATTGCTGTCACGACCCATGATTTCCTCAATGATCTACTCAAAGAAGCCACATAACTTGAATCTTCCTCACCCACAAGGTTATGGTATATATATATATATATATTCAAAAAAGATAACTTTTCATTACTTAAGTCAAATACTTTAGAAAGTATGACTTGCTGGGGGTGGGGGAGAGGATGACTACCTAGAAAACATGTGTTTGACTAGTGAAAGTCTATTTTTAGGTTGATTATTATCTTAAATTACATACAAGATCGCAGTCTTGTCCGGGATAACAGGCCAAACTAGACGTTATCCCAAATAACATCAGCAGGGAACCCAGTTGGTGGAAGGAAGGCTTTGCAAGCTCCAGTGGCCTCACGTGCTGTTTGGAAATCAGTAGAGCACTGGTTGCCTGGTGCAGCTGTGGTTGCTATGGGGATGGACTCATGTGAGTATTCCATCTGCTAGAAGAGGGACAGATTGGAAACCCCTCACAGGTCTCCAGGAGAAATGAAGCAAACAAATGACTCATCTGGGTAGAAAGGCTGGTTTGATAAAGTAGCAATTTCAATGGAATTCAAGCATGTATATACTACAAATCTGTGGCAAATTTCAAACTAGCTTGCAAAAATAATCCAACTAAAATGTGGAAAAAGTTAAAAGTGGAAACTACTGGAATGTGTTCATGGTACCCAATGTGTTATAACTCTTTTATGTGAAATTTAGAAAACATACTTTTATTTGTGTTCTAATTCACATTTTCCAGAACAATTAATATTAGCTTCTAAGTAGAACTGAAGGCTCGTTTAGCAGGTCTTTTGGGGATTAGAGCAAAAACAGACATGTGTGATAAATCCATATGGAGTGTAGGGATTCTCATCCATGCTGAAAATTAGTAACTCCAAGAGGTCTGTAACTGTAAGTTTTTCAAGTCCTACTCTACTAAACAGAAAGATGGCTAGAAAACCTGGGCAGGAGCTAATATTACCTTCAAACTCTTATATCTGTCCAAACTTAAACAGAATTAAAGAAAATGCAATGTGGTTCATTTTTAAAATTTAGCAGATTCTCTGTCCCTCAAGTTCTTGAGAAAAACAAGCAAACAGATTTTCTAAAAAGCAACTGGGTTTTGGGTAATGATGTTTTGTGGAGTACAAACTATTGGAAGATCTGAGTTGGAGTGACCACTGCAGTGTTCTCCGAACTGCTAAAATGAGATTTTGCCATCTAACAGTTGCTGATGAAAGTAGTTTCACTTCATATAAATTTAAAATTGCATGCTATGGCAATTTTACCATGTATACATAAGTTGGATTCTCAAAGAGTTTCCTAAGGAAAGGGTGAACCTCAGCGAAAAATAACCGTTTAGAAATTGACACTTTTTAACTAGCCAAGTATATCAGTGTAGAAATCCAGTGTTGTTCATGAGAACAGGAAGATAGTCTGTTACTTAAGATGAACCTCTATTATGTTTACACTACCAAATTAAAACAAAACAGGACTTACCTTCCTAGAAAACCTTGAGAACTTATCTTCAAAGATTCAAAATGCAAGAAAATGTCTGTAGACCAACATTTTTGTCTAATCAAAGATCTTTTTTAAAAAAAATGTTGTTATGTAAAGATAGAAGCTTTGTAACAAAAGGGAAGGGGTTGTTAATCTTACATTCCAGAAACAGAGGACCCTAGGACCACCAAGGGAGAAGAGCAGGAGCAGAATGTAGGACCCTATCCAGAGAAGTAGTGATAACAGAGATGGAGGCAGAGATGATGGCATGGAGAGATAGAGCAGCTGAGCACTCTAAAACTCATGGAAAAAGAAAGGCTGTATGCTGGCGGCCAGAAGGCAGGCTTGCAGAATGTACCCTTTGGTTGTTTAAGGGATTATATATTCCTGAGTGGTTTTCTGTACATTTCCCCACCCCCACCCCACCCCAAAAAAAAAAAAAAAAAAAAACCAGAAGGAATAGAAGCAAATACTGTTGAATGATGATGCATGGAGGAGATTGTAATCATTGCAATGAAATTATGAGTGTAAAACTGATGTTCTCCCATGTAAACTATCCTCAATTAACAATAAAAACTTAAAACACACACACAAAGAAATATCGTTGTGTCCTCAAGTAAGTTCCGTTTCGTAGTGACTTTGTATGTCGTTTCCAAGGAGCAGCTGGTAGATTTGTGAATAGGCAACTTTGTGGTTCTATTCAACCCTGTGGTCCAATGCTTATCCTACAGCCTCATACGAGAACTCCTTAAACTAAATGAAAGGGTTAAATTTCTATACGGTGTAAACCAATCCTATGTCCAACACCCCCCTTCCCATTCATCTCCTCACTCAGTATCCTGATACCACCTTGCCTCCTCTATGTCTTCTAAAGCTACCCTCCTGGCTCCACTCAGGCACTACTTTGGCATCCAGACCATATCCTCCCTCACTCAGGACCACCATCAGAAGTTAGCCTTCCTCCTTCTCAACCTCTCTTGGTCTTCCCTTGTTATCTAATTCCTGCTAAGTTGTTAATGACTGATAATGAATTCATAAAGCAGGTCTCCCACATACTCTATTTGAAGTTTCTAATAAGATCCAGGCTTTTTATATGTTAATAGTGAGCAAATTATGCATTGTAGGCCTAATGCAGAAGAGAAGGAGAGATACACTGGGGCAAGGGAGGTTTTCAGCACCTGTTTTTTTGCCATTTAGAATAGCTGTCCATTATATTTAAATACAGACTTGTCCTTTCCTGACAATATACAATGTACCATGAAAAGATCAAAATGGGAATTTATATAATGAAGTCATTTTGGAATCTTTAAAGGATTTTTTAATACAAGTTTACATATACATTTTATATAATCATAATAGACATTTTATTTTATTCATTCTCTGAAAGTTAGCAACCAACCTATTAGTTCTACTAACTCCTCTGTCAGTTCATCATACTGACGTGGCTTGTGTGTGGCTGTGGTGCTAGAAGCTATGTCAAGAGTACTTTAAATGCCAGCAGGGTCACCCATGGGGGCCAGGTTTTAACAGTTACAGACTAAGACTAGGAAGAAGGAAAGGTGAATCATCTCTGAAAGGTTAGCCACAGAAAAACTTAACAAAAGCATCAGAACACTGTCTGGCACAGTGCTGGAAGATGAGCCCCTCAGCTTGAAAGACACTCAAAACATGACTAGGGAAGAAATGTCTCCTCAATGTAAAGTTCACCTTAATGACTTTTGTTGCTGTTATTAGGTGCCATCGAGTTGATACCGACTCATAGCGACCCTATGCACAACAAAATGAAACACTGCCCGGTCTTGGGCCAATCTCACAATTGTTGCCACGCTTTAGTCCATTGATGCTGCCACTTTCCCAATCCAGTCTTCCTCTTTTTCTCTGACCCTCCACCTTACCAAACATGATATCCTTCTCCAGCGACTGGTCCCTCTTGACAATATGTCCAACGTATGAGAGATGAAGTAAACATCCATTGAAAATCAGAACATGGAATGTACGGAGTACGAATCTAGGAAAATTGGAAGTTGTCAATAATGAAATGGAACACATAAACATCGATCTCTTAGGCATTAGTGAGCTGAAATGCACTGGTATTGGCCATTTTTAATCTGATGACCACATGGTTTACTATGCAGGGAATGACATATTGAAGATGGTGTTGCATTCATTGTCAAAAAGAACATATCCAGATCAGTCATGAGGTACAACGCTGCCTGTGATAG
>NW_006408562.1:17124957-17142636 GCF_000296735.1 Chrysochloris asiatica | reverse complement strand
GGGCAGTGTTTCGTTCTGCTCTGTATAAGGTCACTATGAGTCGATACTGACTCATTGGCATCTAGCAACAATAACAACAAATGAGAAAGGAAGTTTGACCATCCTGGCCTCCAAGGAGCACTCTAGCTGCACTTCTTTCAACATGGATCTGTTGGTTCTTTGGGCAGCCTGTGGCTCCTCCAACACCATAACTCAAAAGCATCACTTTTTCTACGATTTTCCTTATTAACTGCCCAGCTTTCACATGCATATGAGGTTATTGAAGATACATGGCTTGGTTAGGCACACCTTAGTCCTCAAGCTGACACCTTTGCTCTTCAACACTTTAAAAAGGCTTTGTGCAGCAGATTTGGATGGAGCAAAACTTTTAGAACCTTCATTTGCTGATGGGGCACAGCTCAAAATGAGATGAAACAGTTGTAAACATCAAATAACAATCAGAACTTGGGATGAATGAAGTGTGACTCTAGGAAAATTGGAAGTCATCATAAACCAAATGGAACACATGAAGAACAATATCCAGGCATTGGTAAACGTGAAAGATTGAAGCAAAGGGAAGGAATGGGTAGTTGGAAACTGTGACTTTGAGAATATAAACAGTGCTGGAGATCTCAAGATAGAATTTGCAAGACTGCCAGGAGCCAGCCCCAGCAAACCTATTCCAGGGTTTTTCCAAAGGCGGGAGCGGTCAGCGATAAGAATTACACAGAGTCAGTAAGTCATAATGAATTCAAAAATCTTGTTATTACATGCTTTATTCTTCTCATTTTTATGCTACTCTACTACTCTACTTCTCTCATTCTTTACTGTCCTGCTCATTCTTTATTCCCCTGCTCTCCTGCTCATCTCTTCTACTTCTTTCCTCCCTTCCCCTGCTCCTGCTTTCATTCCCTCTCCTGCTTTTTCAATCCCCTTTCCATTTCTTTTCTCCCTTCCCCTCCTTCCATTTCTTTACTGTCTCCTTCTCTACATTACTCTTATTCTTTTTCCTTCTACACTACTACTCCTAATTATCTATATTACTTCTTTCACTACTCCACTCCCCTGCTCCTTCTCTACATTACTCCCTCTATCCTCCCTCCATTCTTTTCTTGTCTCCTCTCCACCTCATATTCCTTCTTCTCCCCCTTCCTCCTTCTACTTACCTCTACTTACTTATTCTATCTTACAACCTCCTTATATACCGTTACAAAAAACATTGCTTTCATAGTAATCAATGACATCAAAATACAATCAAGTCTGGGGTACATTCTTCATGATTTACAACAGGGATGAAAAGGTACAGCAAAGAGACATTATCTCAAGGCATAGGAGACATTCAGGAGCATTGAAACCTTTTAGTTAAACATTTGTTCCTTCATAAATCTATTCTTTTCTCTGAGAAGCAAGTTAACCTTTACATGTTTCTTGACCTTTGTTAATCAAATCTTAAGTCATCAAGCCTAATTGTCAGGTGCAATTTACACTTCCTTAACTTCCTCCTACAAAAACATCCCTTCTCAGGGAAGCTGAGGCTATGAAAACAATTCCCCTATTTTATTGCCTTTAATTAAGGCTACAAGGAAGAATATTTACAATCACTAAACCTAAGCTGGTAGTAATTCAATTGACAAATCCTGTCTCCTAATAGTCTTAAGAACATTGTTAATATAAGTATTAAAACTACCTATGATTACAAGTAGAATAAAATGTAACTAATATATGGCTTCTAACTTTTAATAAAAATATACTAACGTGTAGGAGAGTCAAAAATCTAAAGTAAAAGGATACTAATAAAATCATGAATAAACCAGAGAATGATTCAAAAGGAAAAAAATAACTAGGGGCCTACACATAGAATATTTCTTCCTTGCAGCTTTGCTATTCAAGGAAAATAATCCATTGTTGCTCTGCAAAAACAATGAATTCTTCTATGCCCAGGTTTCCCCATGTCTCATTCATTTATTTTAATTCCTCAATTAATATGTCTCAATTTATTTATTTTAATTCCTTATTAATACAATTCCATATTATTATTATGGCCCCTGCCACAAGACCAACCACTTATTCATTGCAAGTGTCTTTTTCAACAACATAAGAAGATACTATACATGAGGACCTCACTAGATAGAATACACAGGAATGAAATTGACTACATATGTGGGAAGACAGAATGGAGAAGCTGAAGACCATCAGCCAAAACAAGGCCAGGGATAGACTGTAGAACAACCCATCAACTGCTCATATGAAAGTGTAGATTGAAGCTAAAGAAAATGAAAACAAGTCCATGAGAGCCAAAATATGAATTTGAGTATATCCCAGCTACATTTAGAGACCAGTTGAAGAACAGATTTGAGGCATTAGACACTAATGTAAATCAAAGCACTATGGGATGACTAGAAGAACACCATACATGAAGTAAGCAACAGGTAATCTAAAAGACAGGAAATAAAGAAAAGACCAAAATGAATGGCAGAAAAGACTCTGAAACTTGTTTTTGAAGGTAGATTAACCAGCTGTGAGAAATGCTGAAATAACTGAGCAGCAGTTCTAGAAGACAAGACAAAGTTAAGTATTACAATGAAATGTGCAAAGACATGGTGTTAGAAAATGAAAAGGGAAGAGCATACTCAGCATTTCTTAAGTTGAAAAAACTGAAAGAAAAAGAAATCTAGCCTCAGTTTGAAATATCGAGGGAGTCTATGGTCAAAATTCACCGCTCTTCAGCCAATTTGAAGTACTGTGGTGGCTGTTATGCTACAAATTCTGCCATTGGTGTTTTAATTCCCAACAGTAGACAGGTTTAGTGGAGCTTCAAGGCTCAGACACACTATGAAGAAGGAAAGGTGGAGCACTGCTGAAGAGTTAGCCACTGACAACCTTATGAACAGCAGTGGAACATTCTTGTCTGGTATAGTGCTGGAAGATGAGCCCCTCATGTTGGAAGGCACTCAAAATAGGACTGAGGATGAGCTGCCTCCTCAAAGTAGAGCTGACCTCAATAACATGAATGTAGCAAAGCCTTTGGGGCTTTCACTTGCTGATGTGACACATTTCAAAATGAGAAGAAACAGCCGGGACATCAATTAATAGGAATGTGGAGTTTGAAAAGTATGACTCTATGACAACTGGAAGTCATCAAAAACGCAACGCCCCAAGAAGATCTATGTAATAGACATGAGTGAGCTGAAATTCACTGGGAAGGGCCATTTGAATCTAACAATCATATGCTTTACTATTTCAGAATGACAAATTGTAAAGGAATGGCATCACATTCACCTTCAAAAAGAGCATTTCAAGATCTATCTTGAAGTCAATGCTGGTAATCTACAATGAAGACTAGTTAATACCACTTTTATTCAAATTTACACTTCATCCCATTGCTACTGCCACTTTCTTTACATTGAAATTATCTGCTCAGCATACAGATTGAATAAGTATGGTGAAAGAATACAACCCTGGCACACACCTCTCCTGATTTAAACCATTCACTGTCTCCTTGTTCTGTTTGAATAACTTCTTCATGGACTTGAGTGTTTGGTGGGTAAATTTGAATCATAGTAGTATTAGCTGGTCTTTATTGTAGGCATACAGATATTATCACTTCACAGATAGCATTGCACTTCAAGAAAGATCATGAAATGCTCTTTTTTGGGGCAATGAATACATTATTTCTCTTCAATTTGTCATTCCTGGCATAACAAGCTATATGATGGCCAGATACAAAATGTCCAATACCAGTCCATTTCAGCTCACACATGTCTAGGATATTGATTTTTATTAGTTCCATTTCATTTCTGACAACTTCCAATTTTGCTAGATGCAATCTTTCTAAAATCCCCATTCTGATTATTAACGGATGTTTGCAGCTATTTCTTCTCATTTTGAATTGTGCCAAATTGGCATATGAAGACCCTGAAAACATTGCTCCATGTTGTTGTTGTTGTTGTGTGCCGTGGAGTCAGTTCCGATTCATAGCGACCCTGTACAGGGTTTCTGAGGCTGTAAATCTTTACAGGAGCAGAAAGCCTCATCTTTCTCCTGCAGAATAGCTGGTAGTTTCGAACTGCTGACCTTGCGGCTCGCAATCCAATTCGTAACCACTACACTACCAGAGCTCCTTTATATACCATTAAAGTAAACTCTACATTGATGATGCAATTCTTCCCCAGACATATTTTGAGTACCTTTCTGCCCCTGTAAAGATGTACAGCCTTGGGAACCCTAAACAGGGTCCCTATGACTCAGACTGGCTCGAAGTCATACAACCACCTCGAACCTGAGGGGCTCATCTCCAGCACTTTACCAGACAGCAATTTTCTACTGCTTATTATTATATCAGAAAGAAGAGATTTCTGATGTTAAACACAGTGAGGTGACTCAACACACTATTGAAATAATTAACATATAAAATCAAAAAAATGACTCAACTTGGTTGTTTGCTATTGGAAGATGTAGGAAAGAATACCACTTGCATAAGTTCCTAAGGTTTCAGTGACTAACCTTTCCAAAGTGGTCCACCTCTCCTGTCCAGTCTTAGTCTGGAAGCTCCACTGAAACTTGTCCCCCATGGGTGCCTTGATGGCATGGTGTCCAATATCATCACAACTCACAAGAATCCATAGTACATAAACTGACAGATGAGTGTGCCCCCGACATTTGTATATAACAGTGGAACTCACATAAAGGAAAGTAACCCTTCCCTCAAAACCAGTTATCAACCCTAAAATTTTTAGTAAATTGTACATGAGGCCATGCCTTCTTCCTCTTTCTTGATTAAGTATCCTAACTACAAATTTATTTCATATTTGAATTTTCTATCTTGGTAGTATTATCACATTTCTCTCTCATGACTTCCCTATCTCTGTATAATATTTATATATTCATAATATTTATACATTCATACATGTATATGTACTATGTATATTCTTCAATCATAAGTCAAGACCAACCCATCTGTTTCCTCAACCTAGTATATACTTTACTCCAGAACCCACCCAAATGAGAATTCTAAAGTAAGACTTTCATGTCCACCTATAGATTTCATTTATACCTCATAGTTTTATATGCCCTTGAAATTTGAATTTTGCAAGTCTTCACTTTAATTCCACTTTTACATTTTTACAATTTCTTATATGAAATCTGCAGCTCAGCTTTCACCCAAATTGATGTATAAGCCTGGGTTTTTTGTTTGTTTGTTTGTTTGTTTGTTTGTTTGTTTACGAACGAGGCAATTTATTAACCCAGCATCATTTGTTCTAATGTTTCTTGTTGGGAGCTGCCACCCGTCCAGCGGTTTTGTCCAGATCTCTCTGTCCCTGAGGTGTCAGTATGCGGCCGCCATCTTGGTCCTTCTCCACCATTTTGAGCCCCTATAGGGCTTGGAGGACCCGGCGGGCCACACTCTTGGAACCTCGGCTGAAGTGGCTGGACATGACGCCTTTTGTCTGCTGGCCCCCATAGATCTTGGTCATGGAGCCGACCCCAGCTCCACCCCGAAGGTCCAGGTGCCGTACTGTGGAAGCAGCTCGTGTGTAAAACCAGTTCTCATCATAGGGAGCACGTTCTTTCTGTTTGGCCAGCTTGACAGTGTCTACCCATTCAGGGACTTTTAGCTTCCCAGAAATTTTGAGGAAGGCTGCCAGGGTCACGTCTTTGACAGTGACTCCAGGCATGGTGCCGTGCAGCCTCCGAACCAGGGGAAAGGTAAGCCTGGGTATTAATAATGTATACAGGATAAAAATGATTTTAAAGTCTTCTCATGAAATATGATTATGTAAACTAATGCATTCTCCTATTTATAAATGATAGAGATATGGCCAAGTTCCCTAAACCTTTGTCCGTGACGATACTGTTCAGGAATCCAATGAATTTCCTGCTATGACCCTTGTCCAACTCTATGGGTTTTCCTAATGTGAATCTTTTTCAAACAGCACAAAAAAGAGATTTCTGATGTCAGACACAGTGAGGTGACTCGACACACTATTGAAACAATTGACTGATAAAATGAAAAAACTTTCTCAACTTGGTTGTTTGCTATTGGAAGATATAGGAAAGAATACCACTTGCATGTGAACCTCTCTTTAACACTTACCTTGTTTACTGTATGCCTGATTCCAGCAGGAGCTCAACGCATTCAAGAAAAAGGTTTACGTGTAATATGCATTTGTATTGCTCGTGGGCTTAGCAGGGAAACTTGGGAATAATCAACTCTCTATAATTTGCTATGGATCAGATGGATTGATGAATGGATGGATGGATAAATGAATGAATAAGTAAGTGTTGCTTGCTTGAATACTATTATTTTTTCAGGTTTATTTAGTGACTATTTATTATTATTTTTATTGGAAGAATATAGATATTACCACATTTGCCAATTCAACATGCTTCACATATACAATTCAGTAAGATCAATTACATCAATCATGAGCTATCATCCCCAATGTCCTTTGCGATATTTTGATCCCTAAAAACAAAAATTCAATATTTTCCAAACAATAATTTTTTGATAGAGTCTTAGTCAAGACATTTTGTAATATGGTAGTGAACTCAGAGACCAATATGGCAATGATTCTAGGTAAATAACTAAAATCAAATCAGAGTTTGAATATCAGTATGAAGGGCAAATGTTAAATATATCGAGCATCAGAGTACAAGATACACCTTGTGTGTGTTTTCATTAGCATCAAGGAGAGAGGGGGAGGTAGGCATTAAATGGCTCATCTTCAAACAAATCAAATATGAGATGTTCTCCAGTTATAGGTAAAAAAGGAAATTGTGTTTTATGACCTTTGCAAAGTCCATGAAAGATATCAAAAAGATTAAGGGTATGTTTATGGAGAATTAAGACTAGTGGCAAAGTATAAATTTACTTTCAAACTTCGTTTTGGAAAGAGACCCGTTCACTCTAACTTATGCAACACTGAATTATAGAATACAGTACCTGGTTTTCACTGGCATCGAGGTCACACATCACAGAGGATAACACCATATTAATATGGGATATTTTAGAGAGAAGAGAATATTCAAAAGATAATCAGCAAACCTGACCTTTTGAAACACCCAATTTATTGTTTACAGTTTAAAAACACTGCTGTAGAGTTTCTTCTACTTTCATTCAAATAGAATCTTCCTAATAAATGGAAGACAGAATGGCATTTTAAATACTGAAGATTTAGTCTTGGGTCGCTGAATGCCATTGTACACACACACACATTCATATATATACACAGAAACATGGACAAGCTAACAAGGAAGAAAAGTTTCATTCTCTAAATTGAAAATAATAAGAGTACTCACCTCTTCAAACCAAAACTTCATGAATAATTAGATGACCCTTCTCTTGCTTCTCATCATTCATTCATTCGATAAAAATTTATGTTAGACCCAATTTGTGCCACAACAGAATGGAAACACTGCCTGGTCCTGTGCTGTTCTCACAATTGTTAAGCTTGAGCTCATTGCTGCTGCCACTGTGCCAATCCATATCCTTGAAGGTCTTCCTCTTTGTCACTAACCATCCACTTTACCAAGCATGATGACCTTCTCCAGGGACTGGTCTTTCCTGATAACATGTCCTAAGTATCAGAGACAAAGTCTTATCCTTTTGACTTCTAAAGAACTTTCTTACTGTACTCCTTCCAAGCCAGATTTGTTTGTTCTTCTGGTAGGATGTGGTATTTTCAATATTCTCCTCCAACACCATAACTCAAATACATCAATTATTCTACAGTCTTTCTAAAATGTACATGCATATGAGGCTATTGAAAACACCGTGGTTTGGGTCAGGCACATCTTAGTCCTCACACTGACATCTTTGCTCCTGAACATTTCAAAGATAAATTCTGCAGCAGACTTGACTAAAGCAGTGCATCTTTTGATTTCTTGACTGGCGCTTCCGCACACGTTGATTGTGGACTCAAGCAAAACAGATTCTTTTGACAACTTCATCTTTTCTCTATTTATCATGATGTTACTAACTATTGGTTCAACTGTGAGGATTTGTGTTCCATTTACATTGAGGTGCAACTCATAATGAGGACTGTGGTATTTAATCTTTATTTTAAATCTTTGTAAGCAAGTAAGGTTGTATCATATGCATATCACAGGTTGCTAATGAGATTTCCTCTGATTTTGATGTCATGTTCTTCTTCATATAATCCAGCTTCTCAGATTATTTGCTCACTATGTAGATTGAAAGGCGTTCTGATACCATAGTGGTTACGAACTGGGCTGCAAACCTCAAGGTCAGCAGTTCAAAACAACCAGCTGTTCCATGGGAGAAAGATGAGGATTTCTTCTCCTGTAAAGATTCATAGCCTTGGAAACCTTGTACAGGATCACTATGAGTCAAAACTGACTCCATGGTGCATAACCACCACCATATAGATTGAATAAGAATGTTGAAATGACACCACTGGCACACACCTTTCTTGATTTTTTTAACCAGTCAGTACCCTCTTGTTTTGTTCTAACAACTGCCTCTTGGTCAGTGTACAGGTTCCTCGTGAGCACAATTGAATGTTCTGGAATACCCATTTTCCCAATGTTATCTATAGTTTGTCATGATCCATACAGTCAAAAGCCTTTGCATAATCAATAAATCACAAGTAAGTATCTTTCTGGTATTCTCTGCTTTCAGCCAAGATCCAGCTGATGTCAGCAATGGTATCCCTAGTTTCATGTCCTCTTATGAATTCAGCTTGAATTTCTGGCAGTTCCCTGTTGATGTAGTGTTGCAACAATTTTTTAAATATTTTCAGCAAAATTTGATTTTTATGTGATATTAATGAAATGGTTCAATAATTTCCACATTCCTTTGGGTCACTTCCCTTTATAATAAGGGTCTCTACTAATTGGCAGGGTAGCTATCTTCCAAATTTCTTGGCATAGATGAGTGAGAAACTAAAATATTTCATCAGTTTGTTGGAATTTTTCAATTTGTATTCCACCAATTCCTGCATCTTTGTTTTTCACCAATGCCTTTAGTGTAGCTTGGCCTTCTTCCTTCAGTACATTTGGTTCTTGATCATATGTTATCTCTTGAAATGGTTGGATGTCAATCATTCCTTTTTGCTACAGTGACTTTGTGTATACCTCTCATCTTCAATGTGATGAGTAGAAGATGAGAAAAGACTTAATGAAGGTGAGGACTTGAGTCAAAGGGAAACCAGAGAGTATAGTATTCCTGCAGATAAAAGAGGCAATTCAAAGGCTTTAAGGTGAGATGTGCCTAGTGAGTTTGGAAACAAAGAACACCAGTATCCTGGAGTGACTGAGAAAGGGGAAGAATTCATGAGATGATGCCAGAGGGTGTAAGGGGCCCGATAACCTGAGGTTCTATAGACTATTGTAAGTACATTGGATTTAATTCTAAGAAAAGTGAGGAGCTATTACATGGTTCGACCCTGGGTAGTGCAGCCTCAGAAACCCTGTACAGGGTCGTTATGAGTCGGAACCGACTCCACAGCACATTACAACAACAAGTGCAAATGGTTATTATGCTCAGCTGGTAACAAAAGTTGAATGTTATAGTCATTCAGAGATGTCTCAAAAGAATGGCCTGTTGTTCTACATCTGGAACACCAACCATTGAAAACCCCATGCAACACAATTCTATTACATAAACATGGAGTTACTATGAGTTGTAATTGACTTGAAAGTAACTATAGTGTGGTATTCTATCACCCATCTGTAAATTTGTCCTACTGTGCTAGCTTGTCTGTTGCTATGATGCTGGAAGCTATCCCACTAACATGTCAAATACCAAGAGACTCACTCATAGTGCACAGGTTTCAATGGAGCCTCCGGACTACGAAAGACCAGGAAGAAGAACCTGAAAATCTGCCTCTAAAAACAATTGACCTATGAACAAACTCAGACTGTTATTTGATATAATACCAGATATCCCTCAAGTTGGAAGGCAGTCAAAATACCACTGTGGAAGAGGTATCGCCTCAAAGTAGAGTTAATATTAATTACCTGCATGAAGTAAAGCTTTGGGAACTTTTATTAGCTTTATTGGCATGACTCAAAAAGAGAACTAACAGCTACAGACCTGCATCAATGATAGTTCTGTTGTTAGATGCTGCCAACTTGGTGGTGACTCATAGTGACCCTATACACAACAAAAGGAAATACTGCCTGGTACTGTGCCATCCTTACAATCGTTGTTACACTTAAGCCCATTGCTGCTGCCACTGTGCCAATCCATCTCATTGAGGGTCTTCCTCTTTTTTGTTGACCCTTTACTTTACCAAGCATGATGTCCTTCTCCAGGGATTGATTCTTCTTGCTAACATGTTTGAAGTATGAGAGACAAAGTAGTGCCATGCTAACTTCTAAAGAGCATTCTGGCTATACTTCTTCCAAGACAGATTTGTTTATTCTTTTGCTGATCCACAGTACTTTTCATATTCTCCTCCAACACCATAACTCAAATGCACCAATCTTCTATGGTCTTCCTTATTCACTGTCCAGCTTTCGCATGCATATGAGAGTATTCAAAGTACCATTCCTTTGGTCAGGTGCATCTTAATCTTCAAACTGATATCTTGGTTCTTAAACTCTGTAAAAAGGACTTGTGCAGTAGATTGTCTTAATGCAATAATATCA
The DNA here is from genome assembly GCF_000296735.1 of Chrysochloris asiatica. Lineage (NCBI taxonomy): Eukaryota > Metazoa > Chordata > Mammalia > Afrosoricida > Chrysochloridae > Chrysochloris > Chrysochloris asiatica. The sequence goes on along the minus strand of NW_006408562.1, from coordinate 17,132,043 downwards.
TTTGATTGCTTGATTGCTGCTTCCATGTGTTGATTGTACATCCAAGCAAAAGACAGTCTTTGTCAACTTCAATCTTTTCTCCATTTATTATGATGTTATTTGTTGGGCCAGTTGTGAGTATTTTTGTTTTCTTTACAATGAGATGCAACCCATACTGAGAGCTGTGGTCTTTGATCTTCATCAGTAAGTATTTTAAGTCATTAATAATAGGAACACAGTATATACAAAATATATATCTAGGAAAGCTAGAAGTTGTCAAAAACACATGAACTGCTTGAAGACAGATATCTTAGGTATTAATGAACTGAAATGGACGGGTATTAGCCATTTTGAATCAGACATTCATATGCCTTACTATGAGGCAAATGACAAATTTAAGAGGAATGGGGTCACTTTCAAATTCAAAAAGAAATTGCAAGAGCTATGCTGAAATACAACACAGTTGTGGTGGTAGGATATACAACAAAGAACACCAGTTAATACAGCTACTGTTCAAGTTTACACACCAAATACTAATGCCAAAGATAAAGAAATTAAAGATTTTTACAAATTTCTAAAGTCTGAAATTGATCAATCATGTATTTAAAAAGCATTGATAACTGCTTGAATTGAAGCGCAAAAGCTGGAAACAAACAAGAAGGATTGGCAGTTGGAAAATGTGGCCTTGGTGATAGAAACTATATTGGAGAGCTCATAATAGAATTTTGCAAGACCAACATACTATTAACTGGGTTATGTTTTTTCAACAGCATATATTGAGACCCTACACATGGACCTCAACTATGGAAGAAAATTTACATTAGTGGACAGAGACAATGGAGAAGCTCTGTGTCACCATTCAGAACAAGGCTAGGGACCAACTGTGGAATGGACCATGAATTGCTCATATGCAAGTATACATTGAAGCTGAAGCAAACAGAAGCAAGTCCATGAGAACCAAAATGTGATTTTAAGTGTATCTCACTTGAATTTAGACAGCATCTCAAGAACAGATTTTACACATTGAACACTAATTACCCAAGAGTGGAGACATCATGGGATGACATTCAGAACATCATATATGAAGAAAGCAAAAGATCAATAAAAATTTGGGAAAAAAAGAAAAGACCAAGATAACTAACAGAAGAGTCTCTGAAGCTTCCTCTTTAACAAAGAGTTACTAAAGTGCTAGGAAGAAATGCTGAAATAAAAGAGTTGAATAGAAATTTTCAAAGGACAGGTTGAGAAGATATTATGAAGTATTATAATAACATGTACTTGCATGACTTTAACAGTTGTCTACTGAAATACTCATTTTTTGAGAGAAGGAAATGGGCAGATGGACAAGAAAAGAGGAGGACAGACAAGAGCTATAATTGGGCCCAGAGCTGTCAGTTTATGTGCCTGTTTTAAAGACCTGAAGCTAGAAAATCAAAAGGGAAGAACATGTTTAAAATGGATTAGAAAACCAAGCTAAAACAATCAAAGTTTGTATGGGCAAAATATTGAATGATTCTAAAAGCATCAAAATAAGATGGAAGGAAGGAATACAGAGTCACTGTACCAAAAAGAATTGGTAGAGTCACAACCCTTTCAAGAGGCAGAATATGATCAAAAACCAATGGTACTGAAAGAAATAGTCCAGGCTACACTGAAGACACAGATTAAAAGTAGCCTCCAGGAATTGACAGAATACAAATTGAAATGTTTCAATAAACTGATGCAATGCTGCAAGTATAACCTAATATATGCCAAAAATTGGTCAACAGCTACCTGGATCTCCGACTTGCAGAGATCCATGCTTGTGCCCATTCCAAAGAAAGGTGACCCTACAGAATGCAGAAATTATCAAACAATATCATTAATACTACACCAAAGCAAAATTGTGTTCATGAGAAATCAAAAATGGTCATAGCAGTATACTACAGAGAAATGCCAAAAATTTAATCCTGATGAGGGAGAGGATGTTGAATCAGGATATCATTGCTGATGTCAAATGGATCTTGGCAGAAAGCAGAGACTAGCTGAAAGATCTTTACTTGTGTTTTATTGACTATGCAAAGGCATTGAACTGTGTGGATCATAAGAAATTATAGATAACACTACAAAGGATGGAAATTTCAAAACACTTAATTGTGCTCATGCAGAACTTATACATAAATCAAGATGCAGCCATTCAAACGATATTACTGCATGACTTAAAGTCAAGAAAGCTAGGCATCAGGATTGTATCTTCTCACTATACGTATTCACTGTGTGTGTTTACTAAATAATCTGAGAAGGTGGACTATATGAATAAGAATATGGCATTAGGATAGGAGGAAGATTCATTAAGAAATTTGATATTCAGAAGACACAACCTTGCTTGTTGAATATAACGAGGACTTGAAGCACTTACTGATGAAGATCAAAGACTAATGCCTTCAGTATGCCTTATAATCCAATATAAAGAAAACAAAAATCCTCACAACTGGAACAACAGACATCATGATAAACAGAGAAAAGATTGACGTTGTCAAGGATTTCATTTTACTTGGGTCCATAATTAACACCCACAGAAACAGCAATCAGTAAATTAAACAGCATATAGCTTTGGGTAAATGTGTTGCAAAAGACCTCTTTTAAGTGTTCAAAAGCAGAGATGTCATTTTAAGAACTAAGGTACACCTGACCCAGGTCATTTTCAAAGGTCCCTTATGTATGTGAAAGTTAGACAATGAACAAAGAAGACCAAAGAATAATTGGTGCCTTTGAATTATGGTGTTAGCAAAGAATACTAAATATATAATGGACTGCCAGAAGAACAAATAAATCTGTCTTAGAGAAGTACAGTCAGAATACTCCTTGAAAGTAAAGATGTTGCAATTTAATCTGATGTACTTTGGACATGTTATCAGAAGAGATCATTTCTTGAAGAACATCATGCTTAGTAAAGTAGAAGATTATCAGAAAAAAAAAAAAGAAAAAGGAAGACTTAATGAAATGGATTGTCAAGGTGGTTTCAACAATGATCTCAGCATAGCAATGACTGTAAGGAATGCACAGAAACAAGAAATGTTTCATTCTGTTACACAATGGGTCACCATGAGATGGAACTGACTCAACCACACCTAACAACATAGTGTGGTATTGCAACATTAAAGCAGAGAGTTCATTGTCTAAAGTGACCCTGTATGATAAGCACTGGGCCACAAGGTCAGTTTGAACTGCAACGTTTGTTGTTCAAATTCACCAGTCACTCCTTGAAACCCCTATACAGGGTAACTTTGAGTCAGTACCAACTCAATGGCACTTAACAACAACAATCTGCTAATATGTTGGTGGTGATGGATATGTGCCGTAGAGTCGGTTCTGACTCATAGCGACCCTGTACAGGGTTTCTGAGGCTGTAAATCTTTACTGGAGCAGAAAGCTTCATCTTTCTCCCGCGGAACAGCTGGTAGTTTTGAACTGCTGACCTTGTGGTTTGCAGCCCGATTCGTAACCACTACACTAATTGCTCTTGATAGCATTTAATGTCCAACCAACCACCACAACGTTAGTGACTCCAGACAATAAATATTGATTTAGATCATGATTCTGATGATAAACATTTGGGTTGGAATGATGTATGCGTCTGCTGGTCTCATTTGAATTTCTTCCAGTGTCAGTAGTTAGTTCCTGGTCAGGTATATAGCTCTCCTTCTGCAGGTTAGATTGTTATCAGTTTGCAATATATGGACAAATGGATCTTGTGTGTCTTATCACTCCCCATGACAGCCTTGTTTTATTTGTTGTTGTTCTTAAGTGCCATCGAGTGTGTTCCAACCCACAGCAATCTTGTATAGGGTTTCTGAGGAGTGGCTAGTGAATTTGAACCACCAGCCTTGTGTTTCAAACCAACTTTTCAGTCCAGTGCATTACCCATAGTGCCACACGTTGGGGTTTTCAAGTGTAGAGATGGGGTAAGTCCAAATGCACATGTATTTTCCAAATCTCTGTTTGCATCACATTGCTTATGTCCTGCTGAAAATAGTAAGTTTTATGGCTAATTCAGATTCAAGACGTACTAAAACAGACTACATATCTTGATGGCTATCTGTGCAGTCTGTCACAATTGAAAGCAGATTAGAGGAGGGAATGAATGAAAGCAGACAGAGTTATGAGTCTTTTGCAATAACCCAAAGGGTATTGGACAAGGGTGGTAGCCGTGACCTGGTAAGAAGCATTTAGTCTATAAACATCTTTTGAAATTTGAGCCAACAGGATAGTCTGGCAAGTTGTAACTGTAGTTTGAGATAAACAGAGGAGTCACTGACAAAAAGTAAACACTTTTATCTGAACAACTAGAGAGATGGATTTGTTATTAATTGGAAATAACATGTTTTGAGGGAAGATTTTGAGTTCATTTTGACTTAAGTTGAAGACATACATTAGAAATCCAAGTAGAAAAGATAATTTGGAAAATATAATTGCTACCAGAGTTCAGTGCATGGTCTTGTCTTCAAATATAAACTTAGAAATAATCAGAAGAGACTGGATCACTGGATACCATTGCCAAGGGAGTGAGTATGAATAAATTAAAGGAAAGGTCTTATGGCTGAGCCAGGGGCCTTCCAAAATTCTGGAAAAAGGAAGAAACCAACAAAAGAGAATAGAAAGGGTTGGTTGTGTGATAGGACACAAACTAGAAGTGCCTGTTGTTGTAGAAGTCAAGTGAAGAAAAAAGTTTCAAAGAGGAATTTTCAGCTTGCCTGCCTAATACTGCTACTCAAGTAAATGGAGTTACTGAGAATTCTATTGGATTTTATAACGTGGAGGTAATCCACAACTTTGAAGAGAACAGTTTCAGGAGAGCAGTAGGGACAAAAGCCTGAATGGAGATGCTTAGGAATGGGAGGAGAGGGAATTGTTGTTGTTGTTGAGAACACACATATCAAAACATAGGCCAACACAACTATTTCAACTTGAGATCAGTTAGCCTGGGGAAGCGGGCAGAGTTTCCAGAAAAGAGGAAGTACCAGGAAATTATGGGAGATGGTGGAAATAGTCTGTCTCTCAATTATGGGAATGATTATATGACTCTGCATTTGTCAGAAATCACTCTACACTAAGAAGAGTAAATCTTATTATGTGAAAATGAACAAAAATACAGTTTTAAAAATTCATGATTGTGAATCTCAAGTGGGTCTATTATATATGTGAAAGCAGATATGATGGTGAGCACATTTTGAGGAATTTCTTCACCAGTTCAATTTTCTCAAGCAATTAGAAATCAAGGTCCCCATTGAATTTAAAGATTGGAGAGAAAGTGTTGGGGGAAAAGTCATGGGGAGAGATAGCTAACAAACTAAGAAAATACAGTGTAACTGTGTTCAAGGCCCAGTTAAGCTGCCATTTTTCAGAAGCCCATTCCACGATCCAAGGCTAACGGATAACAAGATTCCTACATCTCTCAAGGGAAATTGGAATGGTGTACCATATCACGCTGTAGGTTAAGAGGACCTGGTTTTCCTGAAAATCTAAGATGCCTATAAATGCAAATTTAGAAAATACTGTGTTAAACAGAACGGCTATGGTCTCGATTTGGTTTATAGATTGGCAGAGAATGAAACCAGCTGTTATTGTCATGTGTCATTGAGTTGATAGTGACTCATAGTGACACCATGGACAGAGTAGAACTGCCCATAAGGAATTCTTGTCTATAATCTTTATGAAAATAGACAACCAGACCTTTCTTCCAATGGAGCCAAGCACTTAACTCTTTGTACCACCAGTGCTTCCTGAAGCCTTTCAGCAGAATCCTGCTAAACACCATGAGTATAATTTTACTGCATTTCTCACTGTACAATTTTACTACATCCTCATGCACTGAGCCATAGCATGGGAATTGCGTTATGTCTAGAACAAAATTTCTATTCATTCTCTAAGAATTAGTGGGCCGTACCCTCATTGCTGCCCTGGCAGTCTCTGCTGACATTGCTAATGGTATATTCGCTGTAGGTTAGTCTTAGTTGAATGAATGAAGGTTCATTTAGACAGCAACACTAATTTCTCAGGCCTTCCTCTATTTTCTCCAGGACATCGTTAGGGATGTCACAAATGTTTTGTATCATTTTTAACAGTTGTCTACTTAAATACTTATTTTTGGAAAGAAGGGAGTAGGAAGGTGGGCAAGGAAAAGAAGAGGACAGACAAGAGCTATAACTGGACCAAGAGGTGTCAGTTAATGTGCCTGTTTTAAATATACACTTTTTTCACATGGAGCTCTTGTGTTTTGGTCACTGAAAGTGCTGATTTAGAAAATAAAACTCAGTCTATATGTTTTTTAGCACTAATTATGAACATATTTAATAAGTAGATTTATTTATAAGATATTAAAAACCATCAGACTAATGTGTGAAAACACCATTTTCTGAGGTAAAGCCAAGTGTTTCTATCATGCAACTATATTTGTATATAACAACTATATGTTTTTACAACTAAACTAGCGGTACAACAATGTGATTGCCACCTCATCTATGCTGTTACTTAGTTGTTGTTAAGTGGCTATGTTGTACAGTTCACTGTGGATCTCACTGAGACAAATTCAAACAGTTGTATTATTACTGCCACTATAGTGGTCTTGTGTTGAGTCAGTAATGCACTAGGCATGGCCCTACACATTTTTCATTTAATTATGGCAGCATACAAGGTGAGCATGCCTACATGCTTAGAAACAGGAGTAACAGGGCTCAGAGAAGTGTTAAGTTGTTGTTGTTAGGTGCCATCAAGTTGGTACCAAATCATAGCCACCCTATGTACAACAGAATGAAACACTGCCCGATCCTAGGCCAACCTCACAACTGTTGCCATGCTTGAGCCCATTGTCACTTTGCCAGTCCATCTCACTGGGGGGTCTTCCTCTTTTTCTCTGACCCTACACCTTACCAAACATGATATCCTTTTCCAGTGAATGGTCTGTTCTTACAATATGTCTGAAGTATGAGAGACGAAGTTTGGCCATTCTGGCCTCCAAGGAGCACTCTGGTTGCACTTCTTCCAACACAGATCTGTTTGTTCTTTTGGCAGCCCATGGCACTTTCAATTCTCCTCCAACACCATAACTCAAAAGCATCAATTCTTCTA
>NW_006408562.1:17123669-17124857 GCF_000296735.1 Chrysochloris asiatica | reverse complement strand
CACACCTTATTCCTCAAGCTGACTGACATCTTTGCTCTTCAACACTTTAAAAAGTTCCTGTGCAGCAGATTTGCCTAATGCAATATGTTGTGTTAAGAGGCCTGACTAAAGCCTTATGACTGAGGAATGCTGAAATACGAATTCATACCTAGGTATCCATTACCTTCTTTTCTGATTTGTATTTTCTAAATTCTACAATGAACATTTTTAAATGAAGACAGTGTTGTTGTTTGTTGTCATCATTAGATGCAGTTGAGTCAGTTCCAACTCATAGCAACCCATGCACCACAGAGCAAAGCACTGCCTGCTCCCTGGCCATCCTCAAAATTGTTACGCTGAGCCCATTGCTGCGGCCACTGTGCCAGTCCATCTTGCAGATCTTCCACTTTACCAAGCATGATGTCCTTCTTCAGGGACTGGTGCCACCTAATACAATGTCCAATGTATGAGAGATGAAGTCTCGCTATCCTGATTTATACAGAACATTCTTACTGTACTTCCTACAACACAGATTTGTTTGTTTTTCTAGCAGTCCATGGTACTTTTAATATTCTTCTCCAAATTGAATGCATTATTCAATGTTAATTAAAGGTCCACAAAAATTTTTTTAAATAACATAAAACAGTTGTCTTTGAGTCAGTTCTGACTCATAGCCATGAACTATGCTCAAGAAGACTTTAAGGGTGAATTTTAAAGGTCAACACAGGAAATTCAAACTATGTCTTGTGATATGCTCATTCACTGAGTATCTCCATTGTTGCATCCACTTTAAAAGTCACAAGGAGATGATCTGTTCTTCCTACTCACAAAAATCACAGAGTGAACCAGTGACTGACAAATTAGCCTGGCAAAATACCAGATAAAATTTGTATTCTTTTCACAGTTACAAAATTTTAAATTAATTCAATAAGATCATTAAACTACTCAACTGAATACAATAATCTAACATGTGCCAATCTGTACATTGTTGTTGTTGTTAGGTGCTATCAAGTCGTTACCGACCCTTAGCGACCTTATGCACAGCAGGACAAAACACTGCCCTGTCCTGGGCCAACTATTGCCACGCTTGAGTCCATCGATGCTGCCATTTGGCCTATCCATCTCGTTGGGGGTCTTCCTCTTTTTCTCTGACCCTCCACCTTACCAAACATGATATCCTTCTCCAGTGACTGGTCCCTCCTGACAATA
>NW_006408562.1:17121763-17122808 GCF_000296735.1 Chrysochloris asiatica | reverse complement strand
CGAAAGCCTTTGCATAGTCAATAAAGCACAGATAAACATCTTTCTGATGTTCTCTGCTTTCAGCCAAGAGCTATCAGACATCAGCAATGATATCCCTCCTTACACGGCCTCTTCTGAATCTGGCTTGAACCTCTGGAAGTTCTCTATCAATGTATGATTGTAGCCATTTCTTTACCTTTAATAAACCTTTACTCACATGGGATATCAAAGACATTATCCGATGATTTCCACATTCCATTGGGTCACCTCTATTTGGAATGGGCACAAATATGGATTTCTTCCAATCAGTCAGCCAGAGAGTTGTCTTCCAAATTTCTTAGCAGAGATGAGTGAGTGCCTCCTGTGCTGCCTCACTTTCTTGAAAGATTTCAATTTTTAGTCCATCAATTCCTGGTGCTTTGTTCTTTGCCAATTCCTTCAATGCACCTTGACCTTCCTCCTTCAGTATCGTTGGCTCTTAATCATATGCTACCTCTTGAAACAGTTGAATATTAAACATTTCCTTTTGGTACAGAGACTCTGTGTATTTGCATATGAATAATTGATGGTCTGTTCCACATTCTGCCCCTGACCTTGTTTTCACTGATGATATGGAGCTTTTCCATCATCTCTTTCCACAGATATAGTCAATTTGATTTCTATGTATTCCATCTGGTGAGGTCCATGTGTGTAGCCTTCTCTTATGCTGTCTAAAGAAGGTATTTGAAATGAACAGATCATTGGTTTTGCAAAATTCTATCATGCATTCTCCAGCATCATTTATATCACCAAGGCCATATTTTCCAACTACTGATCCTTCCTCTTTGCTCCCAACCTTTGCGTTTCAATCACCAGTAATGATCAATACATCTTGATTGCATGTTTGATCAACTTCAGATTGAAGAAGTTGGTAGAATTCTTCTATTTCATCCTTACTGGCTTTAGTGGTTGGTTCATACATTTGAATAATAGTGGTATTAACTGGACTTCCCTGTAGGCACATGGATATTATCCTATCACTTATAGCATTGTACATCATGACTGATCTGGATATGTTCTTTTTGAC
>NW_006408562.1:17094159-17105223 GCF_000296735.1 Chrysochloris asiatica | reverse complement strand
TTTTTCTAGACATGTACTGATATGGTCATCTGCTTTTGCTTCTTGGACATGTTCATTGGTTATCTGTGGCCTTAATACTTAATTGAGTATGTGTTTTGCTATTTTTTATGCTTTCTGATTTCCTTCAGGTAGACGTGATCAAGATGTGGGTTCCGTTTTCACTCTTCTTATTGCTCAACTCAGAGTAACTTTCACAGGTGTTGTCTGCCTCCCTGGAGTATGGCAGTTGGAATTGGGTCTTGCCTGGATTGAGGGATTTTATAGGGTGTGATTGTAGCTTGATTATATGGCATCAAATATTGTCTCTTCTTGGGTAATATAGGGACAGAAAGAATCCCCCAAAGTAAAAGTGGGCCCAAAAAACAACAAAACCACAACAGCAAAAAAAAAAAAAATAATAATAAGAAAAAATAAATAAACAACAACAACAAAAAAAGAAAACAACTAGATTGGATACTGTAGTCTATAAGTGCAGAAAGGGGAGAAGAGGGAAAGAAGAAGAAGAAGAAAAATCTGTAGATTAATTTGAGTATGATTTTAATATCCTCTTTCAGCTTCTTGTCTTCCAGGCTGCCTGATAAACTTTAAGATGCCACTGATAGTTGTTATGCTATACCTCAGGATTTAATTTTGGCCTATTTTTGTTGTTGTTTTAATTCTCTCTCCCTCTTCACTCCTTGTTCTGGCCTTTTCCCTATTAATAAACAGTTCAGGGCTGGCTCTTTAGCTGCCTGTCTCTTTCAATGCTGAGAATATCTGTGTGCATGAGTGGCAGAAGAACCCACCAGTGGTAAGGCTAGGGGCTGTCCATTCGCTCAGGCACCCTCCCCAGTTACCAGAATGGAGGTGTGCAAACAGTAGGGGGGGAGCGGAGGGGGTAATGAACAGATACCAAAAAAAAAAAAAAAATCAGAACAAAGTAAAACCGACAAAGTATTTTGTCCACCTTTGCTCCGAGGTTTCCGTGACATTATTCCGTGGTGGATCTGCTTGCTCCCCCGCTTGGTCTTGCCCAAGTTGTCAGCTCTGGGCCAACAGATTCTAAAGTATGAGATTTCTTACTTCCACTACAAGTTTCACTAGCTATAAGCCTTCCAACTTTTTAAATATCCCTAGCTGTGTGGTTCAGAGTTTTGGAGCTCTGCCCTGAACCTGCTTCATCTAGTATTCCCAGGGTACTTTAAATATTCTTTTCCAACAATATAAATCAAATCCATCAATTCTTCTGTGGTCTTCCTTGTTCATTGTCCAACTTTCAGCTTCATATTGTTTGGGTCAGGTGCACATTTACACTTGAACACTTTAAAGAAGTGTTGTACATCAGCTTTGCCTAATGTAATACTTCGTTTCATTTCTTGACTGTTGCTTCCAGAAATGTTGATAGTGAATCTAAGCAAAATGAAGTCTTCAACAACCTCAATCTTTTGTCCATTTATCATGATGCTATTTATTGGTCCAGTGGTGAGGATTATTGTTTTCTTTATATTGAGGGGCAGCCCATACTGAAGGTTATGGTCTTTGATCTTCACAGGTAAATATTTTAAGTCCGCTTTGCTTTCAGCAAACAAGGCTGCAAAATAAACATATTCCAAGTTGATAATGAGTCTTCCTCCTATCCTGATGCTGTGTTCTTCTTCATATAATCCAGTTCCTCAGATTATTTTCTCAGCATACAGATTGAATAAGCATGAAAGAATTCAACCTAGCACACACCTTTATTGATTTTAAACCATTCAGTGTTCCTTGATTCTGTTTGAATGACTGCCTCTTGGTCTATGTACAGGTTCCTCATGAGCAAGATTAAGTGTTCCAGAATACTCATTCCACTGCAAGGTTTTCAATAGCTTGTCATGATCCACATAGTCGAAAGCCTTTGCATATTAAATAAAGCATAGGTAAACATCTTTCTGGTATTCTCTGCTTTCAGCTAAGATTCATCTGATATCAGCAATTATATCCCTTGTTCAACATCATCATCTGAAACAAACTTGAACCTCGGACAGTTCCCTGTCAATGTACTGTTGTAGTCGTTTTTTAATTGCTTTAGTAAAATTTTACTTGCATGTGATAGTAGTGATGTTGTCCTATGATTTCTACATTCCGTTAGTCACCTCTCTTTGGAATGTGTACAAATGTAGGTCTCTTCCAATCAGTTGACCAGGTAACAGTCTTCCAAACTTTTTGGCATAGATGAGTGAGTGCCTCCATTGCTGCATCAGTTTGTTAAAAGATTTCAATTTGTATGCCATCAATTCCCAGAGCCTTGTTCTTTGACAATGAATTCAGTGAACCTTGGTCTTCTTTCTTTCATTCCATTGGTTCTTGATCATAAGAACCAATCATTTTGAAATGGTTGAACATAAAATATTTATTTTTGGTAAAGTGGCTCTGTGTATTCCTTCCAACTTCTTTTGATGCTTTCTGCATCATTCAATATTTTACACATAGAATACATCAATATTCCAAGTTGAGGCTTGAATTTTTTCTTCATTTCTTTCAATTTCAGAAATTCTGAGCTTGTTCTAACACCAGGTCTTTGCACATTTCATTATAATACTTGACTTTGTCTTCTTGAGTTGCCCTTTAAAATTTTCTGTTCAGCTCTTTAATTTCATTTCTTCCTTTTGCTTTAGTGTATCTAGGTTGGTGAGCAAGTTTCTGTCTCTTCTGACATCCATTTTGATCTTTTCCTTCCTTCTTGTCTTCTTAATGACCTTTTGTTTTCTTCCTGTATGATATTCTTGATGTATGCCACAACTTTTCTGCTCTTTGATCGTGTTTCTAATGCATTGAATCTGTTCTTGATATGGTTTCTAAATTCAGATGTTCTCTAAATTCAAAATATGTCCAAGGTCATATTTTGGCTCTATTGGACTTGTTTTAATTTTTTTCTGCTTCAGCCTGAACTTGCACATGAACTACTTATGGTCTGCTCCACAGTCTTCCCCGGGCCTTGTTTTGGCAGATGAAATGGAGGTTTTCCACCATCTCTTTCCACAGATGTATTTAATTTGATTTCTGAATATTCCTTATGTTGAGGCCCATGTGTATAGTCATCAGTTATGTTCTTTAAAAAGGTGTTTGCAGTGAACAAGTCATTTGTCTTGCAAAATTCTATAATGCAATCTCCAGCATCGTTTCTATCACCAAGGTCATATTTTCATCTTTGTTTCCAGCCTTTTCATTCCAAACGCCAGTTATTAATACATCTTGGTTATTTGTATTAATATATATTGATTGTAAGTTTGATCAGTTTCAGACCAAGTAAGTTGATTATTATTGTTTTTAAATACTGTTGACTTGGCTCTGACTCATGTTGTTGTTAAGTGCCATCGAGTCCGTTCCAACTCATAGCAACCCTGTATAGGGGTCCCAAGGAAGGGCTGGTGACTTTCAACTGCTGACTTTGCAGTTCAAACTAATCTGGCATCTAGTAATTATGTTTATCCTACAGTGCCACAGCAGAACTCCTAACTCATAGTGACCCTATATGTAGGGTTTCTGAGGCTTTTAAAATCTTCACAAGAGTAGAAAGCCTCATTTTTCTCCCACAAGTGGCTGGTAGGCTCAGACCATGGACCTTGTTGTTTGCAGTTCAGTGCTTATTATATGGTGCCACCAAGGTCCCAAAAATGTTTGTAGAATTCTTCTATTTGATCATCACTGGCTTTAGTGGTTAGTGTGTAATTTTAATAATAGGGGTATAATTGGTCTTGCTTGTAAGCATATGGATAGTGTCCTGTCACAGACAGCAATATACTTCATGAGAGATCTTGAGATGTTCTTTTTGATGATGAATGACAACTATTCCTCTTCAATTGTCATTCCTGACATAGTAAACCATGTGATTGTCAGATTCAAAATGGCCAATACCAATCCATTTCAACTCAAAAATATTTCGGATATCAATTTTTATGTGTTCCATTTCATTTTTTACAACTTCAAATTTTCCTAGATTCATACTTCATACATTCCATGTACTAATTATTAATGGATATTTATACCTGTTTTTTTAATTGTGCCCATCAGCAAATGAAGATCCCAAAAGTTTACTCCATTTGTGTAATCATGGTTAACTCTACTTTGAGGAGACAGCTCTTCCCAAGTCATATTCTGAGAGTCTTCCAACCTGAGGGTTCATCTTCCAATAGTACATATGACAATATTCTGGTGTTATTCATCATGCTTCAATATTCAATATTCTGGTACTAACAGTGTTCCACTGATATTCATAAGGTTTTCAGTGGCTAAGCATCTGCCTCTCCTTCTTCCTAGTATATCATACTCTGGAAGTACAATGGAAACTTTCCCACCATGGGTGTAACCTGCTGGTATTTGAAATATCAGTGGCATAGCTTCTGGCATCACACCAACAAGAAAGCCCCCACGGTATGACAAATTGATAGACAAGTGGTAGATTATAGTAGTTGTTGTTAAGTGCTGTCAAGTTGATTCCAACTCATAGAGACCCTGTGCAGGGTATCCAATTAGCAACTGGTGGATTTGAATGGCAACCTTGTGGTTCACAGTGCTGATCCTACAGTGCCACATCATTATAACAGTAGAAGTATAAGTTACCTTTTTATTCATACCAAATGTTCCTCAGTTAAGAAAAGAATGATTAACTTAAAACAATAGAAAAATACACATGTATTTCTATAACTTTCAGTATTACTTTTCTTTAATGTTAACTAAAATCTTGATGCCATTAATATAATTGTGCTTCTCTTTTCTCTCCTAATGTGAGAACAGTAAGAAAAGTCAGGTCCCTGGTCTGGGTGGCTCCCAATTGAATATTGTTTAATGAATCAATTTTCAGTGTATTGTTCATAAACCAGCCAGGGCCCTGAGGCACTTTAAGACAGTCCATGAGTCAAATGTATTTTCATACTAGCAATAAAACACTGTTTGCCTTTTTCCCAGTGTTGAAGTTTGCATTGATGGTGCAGAAGCAATGGTGAGTAAAACTGTTGGCACCATATCATGAATTGGAGTCCCTAAGTGGTACAATTGCTTAATGCACTCAGTTGCTAACCTCAACATTAGAGATGTGAGTCTACCTAAAGGCACCTCAAAAGACGGCCCTGGTCTTTCCTGTTGAAAAATCATCCCTTGAAAATCTTATGGAGCACAGTTCTACTCTTACACACATGGGGAAGTCATGAATCTGAATTAACTCAATAGTATTGCTTTCTCTTTTAGCATGAATGTGGATAGTGACACCAAACAATACTAAGAGTGACTGAAATCTTGAATGCATATGTTTTTAATATTCTGTATGATGATATGGGGAGTATGCTTAATGCATTGCTAAGTTGAATACTTCTAAGTTGACTCCAATTCATAGTGAACATGTGTATGAAAGAAGGAAACATTGTCTGGTCCTAGACATCCTAACAACTAAGTATGTGTGAGTCATTGTTGCCACTATTGTGTTAAGCCATCTCACTGAAGGATTTCCTTCATTGTCTTTGACCATCTTCTTTACTAGGCATGATGCTTTTTTCTATCAATTAATCTCTCCTGATGATATGTCCAAAGTAATGTGTGTTGATGTCTCACCATCCTGGGTTCCAGGGAACATTCTGACTGCATTTCTTCTTAGAACACTTGCTTATTCATTTGATATCCAGGTAGAGTAAAGTACAATGCTTCTCTCAAGAAAAATATCTATGTAATATCTGAAGTTGTGAGCTGAACTAGCTAATATTTCTTTTTCATGGAATAAGGCTTCTACTTGAGAGAATAACTAACAGACAAACTAAGATCATTCTGACTGATGTACTAAACCATGAAAGAAGTTACTCATTGCATCTAAGAAACAATAGAGTTTGTTACCAATGAAAAAAATCAATCTTTCAAACAAAAATCAGAATTTTTGAAAACTTGGATCCATTATAAGAGTTTTATAACTTGCCTACATATCATAGATTTTCTGACATTAAAAAAAAAAAAAACACACACACACACACACACAAAACAATGTGGTACTATTAAGAATGGGATTGTGTGATGTTGTACAGCAAAATAAACATACATCTGGAAGCTCTGCATAATTCATGGACCAGCATGTTTTCAAATGAACAATCATGATTTAAAAAATCAAGCATGGGTGAACAAACAAGATGACAGATCGGGTAAAAGTGCAGGGAGGAGCTCTGTCAGCAACAACACAGAATACCGGACCAAGCAGGCTCAGGGGATGGTCCCAGAACTCTGAACCACATATAAACGAATATTTAGAAAGGTGGAAGGCTTACAGCCAGTGGAATTTGTAGCAGAAACAAGAAATCCAGTACTTTCTAATCTAAGGCACTCAGCTGTTCCCTGAGCAGCCATCTTGGGTGAGACTAAGTGGGGGAAGGATCAGAGCAGCCACAGACTCCTGACAGAAGTGTGGAGATAAAGGTGTGGGCATTCTTTATTTTGTTTTCTGTTCACTGGTCTCTCACTGTCTGCACACCTCCATTTCTGGTGACTAGAGAGGGTACCTGAGCGAGTGGACACTCCATTCCCACTCCGGAGGGTTCTACTACACATGCACACAGATCTCCTCAAAATTTAAAGGGGCAGTTTCCACTTCAAACCAAACAGCAGTGCAAAATGGCCACAGTGGGCCCTGAACTGTTTATCACTAGGAAAATGGCCTGAATGGGGGCTATGGAGTGGGACAGGCAAACTAAAAAGGAAACAGGCTGAAAATTAAATACTGAGTTACATCATAATGACCAACAGCAGCATCTTGAAATTTCTCAGGAAGAAGAGTGAAAAAGGAAGCCCATCTCCTGATCACATCTACTGGAGGCAATCAGAAACATAAAAGATACCAAAACATACACTCAATTAAGTATTAAGGCCACAGATAACTTCTGAATATGCCAAAAAAGAGAGAAACAGATGACTATATCAGCACATGTCCAGAAATGAGATAAAGTGACTGAGACAAATGATCTTGGAGGTAGACCTACACTACATACTGGAAGGCAGGCAGGCCTTGGAAATGCCTAAGAAGGAATTCAGAAAATGATTATAAAAATTTTCAAAACACTTTACAATGGAGTTGAGAAAAATAAAGAAGCAGTAAGGAAAGTGCTACAGGAACAGCAAATAAGATAGATAAAGCATTGGAAACAATTCAAAATCTACCGAAAGAGGTCCAAATGATTAATAATAGAATAGAAAAAAATGGGCAATACACTGAAAGGTCAAATGAGTAGAATTGAAGAGATGGAAGTCAGAACTAGTGAGCTGGAAGATAAATCTCTCAATACTAAGATAGAAGAATAAGAAGAGCAAGCAGAAAAACAGGATTAAAAATCTGAAGAAGGTCTAAGATTCATGTTGGACAACATGAAGAGGAATAACTTAAGAATTATTGGCATTCTGGAACAAGAAGTATCACACAAGTCCACAGAAAAGATAGTTGAAAAGCTGCTGGAAGAAAATTTCCCTAACATCCTGAAAAGCATAAAGATAAGTGTTCAAGGACAGAATCCTGAAAGCAGCTATGGAAAAAGAGAAGTGTAACATACAAAGGCAAGCAAATCAGATTAAACCTGTATCTCTCAACAGAAGCCATGCAGGCAAGAAGGCAATGGGTAGACATATGTAAAACCCTGAAAGGAAAAACAACTGCCAACCAAGAATCCTCTACCCAGCAAAACTGTCAATCAAATACAAAGATTTTATCCAGGATAAACAGAAGCTAATGGATTTTTCCAAAGCCAACTCTATGATGAAAAACATCCTAATGGGAATTCTGTGGGCTGAGAACCAACAAGAATAGACAACAATCAGAGATTGATGTACGTGGCAGCATCACCCAGAATTCAATTGACAAATGGAAGAGTCAAGAACAGAATAAAACTATAAGAACATATTCAGAGGATCTGGGAGGTCAGTCTATGATCAAAATAATTACAGTGTGAAAGAATGTAAACATAGAGGAACAGAGATCTAGGTGGTGGGAAGGTCAGGTAGATTATAGGATAAAATAGACTGGCCTTAAATGGAGAGAAAAGTTAATGGAATATAAGATGACCTCAACAATGAGGTTGGGGTGGGGGGTTTAGTTCAGGTGTTGGGGAGGGCAATACAAGAAGGGGGAGGAGGTGGAAGAATAAGATAGATAGGGGAACACTGAGACAAATTTGCATGGCCTAAGTAGGACAGAGGTAAATAGTGATGTATGTTCAACCTTGGAACAACAGGGCTCTGTGATACAGGGATCTAGGCATAGTTTGAAGAGGGGAAATAAT
The DNA here is from genome assembly GCF_000296735.1 of Chrysochloris asiatica. Classification (NCBI taxonomy): domain Eukaryota; kingdom Metazoa; phylum Chordata; class Mammalia; order Afrosoricida; family Chrysochloridae; genus Chrysochloris; species Chrysochloris asiatica. The sequence continues at coordinate 17,096,965 of NW_006408562.1, read as the reverse complement.
ACTAAGATGCTTGACTATCTTATGAATATTGGTTTCCCTTGGCTGCTACTCTAAAATCAACACTTGAGTGGGATAGAAAGGAAGGTCAGGAAACATGATTACAGAAAACTTGTAAGCTTGTCTTCAGCCTATAACTGATTGGAATACCTAAAAGGGGTTCTAGAACTTGCCCAGTGAAATAGGCCTCTTGTGGAGCCTTTGCAGAGTATAGGACCTTAGGTGGAATCCTGAGTCCCATCCAGAATCTTATGAGGTGGGACATCCCCACTAGAAAGCAGACCAGAGTGGAACAGCTAGAGTGATAGATGATACATCTTCAAAGAAAGATCATCAGGAAAAACCTGAAACAAAAATGTCAGTATGACTGGCTACTATAAGAATAAGCAAGCTGTTCACTGGGAAGCCATCAAAGCAAGCAATCAAGTTCCTTCAGGACAACCCTCCCCACTTCCCAAGACTGAAACTCAAAAGGAACACATAAGCAGGCATGTAAGCTTGCTGGTGACCACATTGGTCTACCAGAGAGTGGGGGAGGGGGAAAGGCATCAATGAAGAAATGGGCTGACTTCAACCGTGCTCCATTAACTCCTGTTGACCTGGAGATGAGAGAGAAAAGAGAAAGGGCTGATTGGTCCAAGTGTGGTGAGACCTGGGGACACCTGAGCCCATGGACAAGGACATAGCCATAGAAGGCTAGATCTGAGAGTGAAGCATCCAGCTGCTATGAAGTGTGGGAAGGTGCACAAGAACACTCAAACTTGCAGATAGTACCCATTTGACCTAGCCTCGATGACTTGATAATCAGAGCTCGACTAGAGGAAGACAAAAACAAAAACAAAAAAATTTGGGATAAAGGAAACAAGGTTAAATTGCTACAATTTGATGAACCGGACCTATACTCATGGAGGTAGTAACTCTAAATACCAACAGAGAGGGAAGGAATTTTCACATCAAGTGTCAATGTTATCGCCTCTGTACACAGGGTAGAAAGTAACGGGCAACTTAGACATTGGCTACCTAAAATGAGGGGGCAATAAAAGCGCAAAGTGACTGGCTTACAAGGTAAGCCACCTTGATAGGTGGAGCTTAGTTTAATAGGGTATGGGGAAAGAAAGAGTCACCACTGAATAGTTTTCATCTTTTCTAGATGGGTCTGATTATAAGAGATGGGTATAAGATTCTTATGATTCAATAGTAAGTAGTTGTTATCATGACTAATTGTGATTTTTTTTTTTTACTGTAATCATTTTTCATTAAAACTATGTTGTGTATGTTGTCATGTAATGGTTTTCTTATTTTAAAATCAATTATGAAATATTTTGATATGTTTTCCATTTTAACTCTTAATATAATAAATATTACCATTAGAGTCAGCAATTCGAAACTACCAGCTGCTCTGCAGGAGACAGATGAGGCTTTCTGCTCCTGTAAAGTTTTGCAGCCTCAGAAACCCTGTACAGGGTCGTTAAGAGTCGGAACCGACTCCACGGCACATAACAACAACAACAACAACAACAAGGCTCATGAGTCCTGGTGTGGCGTTGTGGGCTCGTGCATCAGACTGCAATGTCATTTGAACTGCAAGGTCTGTGGTTCAAGCTCACCAGCTGCTCCCTGGAAACCCTATACAAGGTTGCTATGGGTCATAATCAACTCGATGGCACTTCACAACAACAACAACAAGGGCATATAAGAGCCCTGGTTTAACACTGTAAGATAAGCAGTGGACTGCTAACTGCATGGTTGGTGATTCAAAACCACCAGTCGCTCTTGAAAATCTTATCCCTGGTGGATATGAGTAAGAACTGATCAAATGGCACACAACAACAACAAAGCATTTGGAGTCCTGGTGTGGCATTTGTAGAATTCGCACTGGACTTCTAACTGCAAGAGCTGTGGTTCAAACCTAGCAACAGCTCTTGGAAACCTTAGACAGGGTCACTATGAGTTTGAAATTATGCACACAACAACACTGCATGTACACAAACAGTATTTTGAGGTAATCAATGATTTTTAACACTTTGAGAGAGTCATTGATTTAATGCAAATTATATGTGATTATTTTTAAACTTGATGAAGTAAACACATTTGTTATGGAGTTTGCTTCAATCAGTATAAATATATTAAACCATAACCTCATGCTTAGGAAATATTCCTAGAAATTATCTATTTTTTTACTTAAAATGGCACTTTGGTTCAATTTATTTCAAGCTTTTTTTACATGTTCAATTTTACTTCCACCAAATATGTATTTTGTTGAGATTGTAACTTTTCTATTTATCTCAGTGGAGGTGATAGTGGTGGTTTCATGTCGTCGAGTCAGTTCTGACCTGTGGTGCTGTAGGATAAGCATTAGACCACAAAGTGGGTTTGAACTGGAAGATCAGAGGTTCAAACCCACCAGCTGCTCCTTGGAAACCCTATACAGGGTCGCTATGAGTCAGAACAAACTCAACAGCACTTAACAACAATGTAGGGTTTCCAAGGCTGCAAACCTTTATGGGAGCAGCAACCCTCATCTTTCTCCCATGGAGTGGCTGGTACTGTTGACTTGGTGGCTAGCAGCCCAGTGCATAACCCACTATACCACCAGAGCTCCTTGCTTATCTCAGAAGTGCAGAGAAATTACTACAAATTTGAATCTGCTAGAGTACACCATTGTCACTTGCTCTTCCTCTTTCTTTTCTTAGGTGTCAGGTTTGATGAGCTCTTTATTTTATTTCAATTTTGAAAACATCTTTGTTGCTGTTGGGTGCTGTTGATGTGGTTCCAACTAACAGTGGATCTATGGCCAACATAAGGAGAC
>NW_006408562.1:17092930-17093889 GCF_000296735.1 Chrysochloris asiatica | reverse complement strand
TGGTCTTCCTGATCACACGTACAAAGTATGTGACACAAGGTCTTGTGGTCCTTGTTTCTAAGAAGCATCCTGGTAGTACGTCTTCCAAGACAGATTTGTTTGTTCTTCTGTCAGTCCATAGTACTTTCAATATGCTTCACCAATACCATCACTGAAATGCATTAATTCTTCCTGATTCATTGTCCAGCTTCCACATGCATATGAAGTAATTGGAAATGTCATGGCTTGGGTCAGGTACACTTTAGACATCAATATTACATCTTTGCTCTTTACCACTTTTAAGAGTTTTTGCCTCAATTTTGCCCATTGCAACACATCTAGAGATCTTCAAACTATGAAGCAAATCTCCAAAAGCAATCTTAATGGATTTCAAAAGATGCTAGGTTCAAAAGGATAATGAAGAGCAAGACTGGGACAAATTTCTTCTTTCACTACTCCTCCTCTTTTTTGCGTTTACAGAAAATTTGTTTACAAAGGAAAATAAGTTTCATCTGTAAAAGCCTAACAAATGAATCCTTAAAAATTAGAACCTACGGATAAAAAAGTGCTAAACACGCAGTGAAGAAAATGATGAAAGTTAAAGTTGTTTCCAAAACTGTTGTTATTAAGTGCCGTTGAGTCGTTCCAGCTCATAGAAACTCTGTATAGGGTTTCCAAGGAGCATCTGGTGAGTTTGAATTGATGACCTTGGGATTTGCAGTCAGATTAAAAAAAAAAAAAAGAGGTAGAGTCCTGTAATGGCTGCTTCATGGAAGGTGGTGTCACATGGAACCTCTTAACCTCAGCGTCTTGAGCGCCAACAACGGAGAATTTAAAATCAGATAGACTTCTATATACATCCCTTTTGTTTGAGACCATCAACCCTCAAGATCCATTCACCTCGAGAATCCAGCATCATGACTTCAGTTTCAACACAGTTACTGTTTGTCCTGATTTCATTGCTTTTGGTGCTGCCTGGT
>NW_006408562.1:17080905-17090450 GCF_000296735.1 Chrysochloris asiatica | reverse complement strand
TGTGCTGCCTCACTTTCCTGAAAGATTTCAATTTTTATTCCATCAATTCCTGGTGCCTTGTTCTTTGCCACTTCTTTCAATGCACTTTGGATTTCCTCTCTGAGTATCATTGGCTAGCGAAATTTAACCTTTTATGCTCTTGATATAAAAATCAAAAACTCAGTTGTTATTGTTGGAAAACCTGCCGTCGAATCAATTCTGACTGAAGATGACCTGACATGTACCGAGAGCAGCTCGGTTTTCCTGCCGGTAAGCTTTCAGAAGCAGATCACCATGTCTTTCTTCTGAAGTGCCTTTGCAAGCCCCCAACATTTCTGTTAGTAGTTGTGCAGTTGTGTCACCTAAGGACTCTTTCTCTCGATAGTAGAACTTTGAACCAGTTCAGCCTGGCTCATTCATGGTCCATGAAGCAACACCAGAAAGGATTCAAATTTTTTTTAAATGTGGGTGATCCAGATACTACAAGTAATGGAAAAAAATATGGGTTAACCCCTTGCTATAAAATTAATGTTGTTGTTATTAAGTGCCATTGAGTTGGTTCTGACTCATAGTGATATTGTTTAGGGTTTCCAAAGAGTGGCTGGTGAGTTAGAACCATCGATTTTGCAGTTCAAACCAATCTTGCAGTACAGCACATTGACCCGCAGCGCCACATCAGAAAATTAGTGCTCCTCTTATAAAACAAGTGTTTGTTGCAAAGCAACCAGATCTCTTGCCTGGCTGAGTGTATGGCTTAAAGATGGCAGCTGAGGCATCTCTTTGAATGTATTTGGCTGTCTACAGACCTAGCAATAATTCAATCTGCCATATCAGATTACGGAAAGGGCCCACTAGCCTCTTCTGAGTCTCTCATTCTAGGTCTTTGGACTGTAATTTTTCCTAATCCATTTAGAACTCTGGATCACCTAAATGTTTTTTAATTCAAGTCAATTCTGGTTTTGCTTCCTTGGGGCATGACTACATTGGTTGGAAGCTATTCGAAGTCTTGCTTGATATAAAACCAAATCCAATACAAAAGCCACTGTCAAGTCCATTTTGATTCATAGCAACTCTGTATAAGGTTTCCAAGACTAAAGCTTTACAGGAACAAAGCAACTGATGTGTTTGAACCACTGACCTTGGGTTTAGCAATCCAATGCGTAACTCACAGCACCATAAGGACCCCTTGGGCTTGATACGAGTGGGGAGTGGGGCAAGTAGTGATTGTTGTTGCTGTTGTTAAGTACCTTTCAGTGAGTTCTGAATCATAGCAACCTTAGGTAAGATTTCTGAGGAGCAGCTGGTGAGTTTGAACAGCCCATCCTGTGGTTTGCAATCCAGTGCTAATCCAATAGCGCCCACACCAGGACTCCTAGTAGTGGTTAGTCCAAATTGAAATCCCTGGACAACTCGTTGCATCAGAAATAGTTTTCTGTGAGTCCCTGGTTGGTGGGAGAAGTAACAGCTGAAGAAAATTAATTTGGGGATTCCTCTTCCTTTTCATGAATCTGAATGTATTGGGAAATCATTGCCTCACACTAGGACAGGTGTGATGAACTTTCAGAAGATGTTTGACTATTAGCATTCAGGAGAGAAAAACAAAAATACGGACAATCTGACTGGGTTAAGCAGCTGCTGAAAAGCAACCCAATTAGTGAATGGCACCCAAGGGAGGTGGGACTCCAGCCCTGAGCATCATCCCACTGAATTTAAGTCCCACCTGTGCCTAAGTCAGCGGAATTCACTGATGTGTTGATGACATAGCATTTCTTACTGCCTGCACCATCTGCTTTGAGGAATGCAGTCTCTACCCTCACATGCTGGGCTAACCATCCAAACAATCCCCTCTCCTTTTGCAGTCCCACCATGGAGCCCCGCCTCATCCTCTGGAGTGGTCTGCTTCACACAGCATGAGTGCAGCCTTTCTTAGACACCCTGACATTAGTCTCCTTATTAATCATCTCAGGAATGAAAAGGAATTTGTTTCCACAGACCACTCAAGCCTTTTGCAGGAAAGGTTGCAGGTAATGGCATCTTTTTGCTGACTGCAGCAATTCTTTCCTCAGATATGGGCACTTAGTTATCTAAGAGTAAGTGAATTAAGATGTGAAGCCCCTGTCATTAAAGCAACCCAATAGCTTCAATGTCCAGTCGGACCAAGTCCATTTCTAGCAGCTTCTTCGGTCATGACTCTATCACCACTCCACTGGGCAAATGAACAGGAGTTTTGTATTAGGTCTCCCTTTTATCCACTGGGTCCTTGTATAGCTTATTATATATATATAAAAAATAGCTACTGTGGTACGTGTATTCCGGAAAGTCAGTGACAAAACCCAATAAACGTTAGTGAATTAAAAAATTAAAAGTTGCTATGAAATCGATTCTGAGTCCCAGAAGCCCCTAGTGTTACAGAATAGAACTGCTCCGTAGGGTTTTTTTGGCTTCATCTTTTTAAAGCAGGATATTTTTCTTTCTTTTGCAGAGACACAGATTGGGTTCAAACCTTTAGGTTAGTAGTAGATCGTGAGCCACTCTCACAAGCTGGCATTTCTCAAATGTGCAGCCACTTCTGAAATTATAAAACCATCTATTGTGGTTCACAAAACATACTATTAATATTTTTCTTGCTGCAAGGAGAATCATGAATGGTACAAACACAAGATGCTAGAATTGTACTCCTGTTCATTGTTATTCAATTTCTCTTCATTTCTGTAGTTTCATTGGAGTAATCGAGATTTTAATGTGTGTTTCAGAAGGAGTCATTGGATTTCCTGCTTAGAAATGTTTTTAAAATCCTTACTCATATATTGTTGTTGTTGTTAGGTGCCATTGAGTTGGTACTGACCCATAGTGGCCCTATGCAAAACAGAGCAAAACACTGCCTGATCCTGGGTCAACCTCACTATTGTTGCCACGTTTGAGGCTCTTGATGCTGCCACTTAGCCAATCCATCTCGCTGGGGGTCTTCCTCTTTTTCTCTGACCCTCCACCTTACCAAACATGATATCCTTCTCCAGTGACTGGTCCCTCCTGACAATATGTCCAAAGTATGAGACGAAGTCTGGCCACCCTGGTCTCCAAGGAGCACTCTGGCTGCACTTCTTTCAACACAGATCTATTTGTTCTTTTGGCAACCCATGACACTTTCAATATTCTCTTCCACCATAACTCAACTGCATAAATTCTTTTACATTCTTTCTTATTCACTGTCCAGCTTTTGCATGTATATGAGGTTATTGAAAATACCATGGCTTGGATCAGGCAAACCTTAGTCCTCAAGCTGACATCTTTGCTCTTCAAAACTTTAAAAAGGTCTTGTGCAGCAGATTTGCCTAATGCAATGCATCATTTGATTTCTTGACTGCTGCTTCCATGAGTGTTTATATATAAAATGAGCTGGACTGCTAACAACAAAGCCAGTAGGTCAAATCTACCAGTTGCTCCATGGGAAAAAGATGAGGTTTTCTGCTTCCATAAAGATTTACAGCCTTGGAAGCCCTATACAGTGTCACTTTGAGTGGGAACTGTCTCAGCGGCACACAACCACCACAACCACGCCTATGTATAGTCATAACAAACTATAGATACAATTGTAAGAAGAGGAATTCTAGACCAATTCATTGTGTTCATGTAGAGCCAGTACATACATTAAGAACAGAACAATGAGACATTCATTAGAATGTCTTAAAATCAGGAAAGGTGTGTAGCTGTGTAATATCCTTTCATCATACTCATTCAATCTTTATGCTGAGTAAATAACTCAAGATGCTGGATTATAGGAACAAGAATGTGGCATCAGGACTGGAGGAAGACTAACAACAGCCTACAATATGCAGATGACACAATCTTGCTTATTGGAAATGAAGAGAACTTAAGTACTTACTGATGAAGATCGAAGACTACAGTCTTCAGTATGGATTGCAACTCAATGTAAAGAAAACATAAGTCCTCACAACTGAACCAACAAATAACTATATGATAACTGGAAAAAAAGATTGAAGTTATCAAAGATTCCCTTTTAATTGGATCCACAATCAACATTATGGAAGCAGCAGTTAAGAAATTGAACTAAATAAGGCATTAGGCAAACTTGCTGCAAAAGACCTCTTTCAAATGTTAAAGATCAAAGGTATTACTTTGAGGACTAAGATACATCTGACCCCAAACCATGATAGTCTCAGTCTCCTCAAATACACGTGCAAGCTGGAATATGAATAAGAAAGACTGTAGAAGAATTGATGCATTTGAATGATGGTGTTGACATGGAATATTGACTATGGCACAGGCTGCCAGAAGAATGAATGAATCTGCTTTGGAAGAAGTACAGCTGGATTGTTCCTTGGAAGTGATAATAGTGAGACTTTCTCTCGTGCTTTGGGCATGCTGTGAGGAAAGAACGTCCCTGAACTAGGATTTCATGCTTGGTAAAGTGGAGGGTCAGTGAAAAAGAGGAAGACCCTCAAGGGAATGAATTGACACAGTGGCAGTAACAGTGGGCTCACATATAACCACAAGTGTGAAGCTGGTGCAGAGCAGGCAGTGCTTCATGCTGTTGTACATGGGTCACTATGAACTGGAACTGACTCAGTGACACCTACCAGCAACAACATACACAGTCATTCAAGAAAAGGGTAAAGAACAATCAGGTTTGAAATTCATAATATACCAAATTGTTGATAGTTAACAGCATCTCATTGCATTCTAACACTGTAAACAAAATTGTGAAGTCAGTGTCTTTTTTTTTTTTGCTAAAATCCAAGGAAGAACAACATGGTGTATGTGAAATATTGCACTTCCTGAATCCAGAGACTATCTGCACATAGTTCAAGTTTATTGACACATTTGTCTCATCTTTAAATTGTAGATGGTAACCCCAAACCAACAGAGTTGTGAATTTTAATGCTATTATATAAAATACCCAATATAATATAAAGCTTTATATTAAATTATTGTTATTAAGTGCCATTGAGTCAGTTAAAACTCATAGCAACCCTGTATAGGGTTTCTGAGAAGTGGTTGATAGGTTTGAACCACCAACCTTGCAGTTAGAAGTCCAGTGCTTATCCTAAAGCACCACACTAGGAATCCTAATATTAAATGTTGTTTCTGTTAAGTGCCATCAAATCAGTTCCGACTCAGCTTGTGGGTTTGAACTGCCGACCTTGTGATTCACAGTCCAGTGCAAATTCAAATAACAGTACCTGATGTTGACTAACCAATAGGCATCACGTTATACATTCTTCATATGTCATCACATTTAACCTAGTAATCAACCTAGGAGGTAGATTCATCTATTCTCTTAGGGTTACCAGATAAAGTCCCAGATACCCTGTTAAGTGTGAATGTCAGATAAATGATGAATATTTTTTACTATCAGTATGTCTTAGATTTTGCAATGAAAGATAGTATACTTAGAAAAAATCATTGCTTATGTGAAATTCTAATTTAATTGGATATTGTTTTGTTTTTATTTGCTCAGTCTGTCAACCCAATCCCCAGAGCACTGAAGACAGCTGCCTGCACACAGAGCTAACATGTTGTAGGTCAGAGATTTGATTTCATCAGAGTCTTTGAAGCAAAGGCACAGAGGTTTTGTACTGCATTACATCCATGTTGTTGTTGTTGTGAAGTGCCATCAAGTCAGTTCCGACCCATAGCCACCCTCTATAGGGTTTCCAAGGAGCAGCTAGTGAGTTTGAACCACCAACCTTGTGATTCAAACTGACTATGCAGTCCAGCGCATTAGCGCACAGCACCACATCAGCACTCCATTACTTCCACGTAACAGAAAGTCAGATAGTTCCGATGATTCTTCACTCTTACGCTGGTTGACTGAAGAGTGAGTCACTGCTTTTTCCCAGTTGAGACATCCTGCAACTTGGAAAACTGCCTTCTAGATAGTGATAATGTGTAAAATGGGAGAGGTCATGTGATAAGTAGCTAAAGCATTTAGTACTTACTAACTTGGTCAAGGCCAAGAGCAATAACAGACCAGTCTCATATGCCTACAAAAGCCAGACAATAAATAACAAAACCCAATGAAGAATTGATGCCTTTGAATTATGGTGTTGACCAAGAATAGTGAATATACTATATATAGACTGTCAGAAGAAGAAATAGATCTGTCTTAGAAGAAATACCCTCAGAATGCTGCTTAGAAATGCGAATGGGGAGACTTGGTCTTATGTACTTTGGACATGCTATCAAGAGGGATCAGTCCCTGAAAAGGGTTGTCATGCTTGGTAAAGCAGAGGCTCAGCACAAAAAAAGAAAGACCTTCAGTGATGTCAGCTGACACAGTGGCTGCAACAGTGGGCTCAAACGTAGCAACAATTGTGAGGGTGATGTGGAACTGGGCAATGTTTCATTCAGCCATGCACAGAGTCCCTAAGAATCGGAAGTAACTCATCAGCACCTAATAACAACGACAACAAGAGGTATGAGAAAACTCTCCTTTCTCTGCCCGGTTTTCTAATTTCCTGTCACAGGCTCCAACTTGGTGAAGGCTCTCTGATAGGTCTGGTATTGCTACTGGTTCAGTTACTTAATATTACATCTGAGTCTAAACAATTGTGTATAGTTACAGTCAGTTGTCTACCAATGTGCATTGATCCAGAATATCCTTCTTCTGTTTTAAGAGACACAGCAAAAGGCAAACACACTAAGCAGTTATTTTCAGTCATGGTACTGGATTTTATCTTAATTCTCAAGGGTTACCTAATGCTAATGACTATACAATAGCTGTATCTGGAAATCTGTCTCAGTAGCTAAATTGGGTCAACTGACAGATGAAATGGATCTTCTCTGGGTTCAACCTTTCTGTTATACTTCCAATAAGCAACCATTAAGGAGGAAGGGCATTTGAGAAAAACATTTCACTAGGTGTGAAACTAAGTACAACAGCTGAGGGAGCAGTAAATTGCTCTTAGGCCTTTCTGGTTCTTGTTTGCATTTAATGTCACTTTGTAAAAATAGGCCATTGGAGCAACCCCTCAGATATAGCTGGTACAACCACCTGTCCTTGTAAACTGACTGCACTTTGGAGAATGTGAAGGATTAACAGAGGCTGTGTCCCTTGAAACAAATATGCATGCCTTGAAGAAATCTGAATCCCAGGTGTAAGGAAACAATGCAAATATTTTACGCACAGGAGGATTGCTGAGTCTGCTAATTGTGATTAACTCCAACTTGACATAAAAGGAATGAGTACCTGGAAAAGACCAAGAAAGCGTCAAGTCCCATCCTGTGGCTAATCCGGTCACAAAGAACAAATGCTTATTTGTTCCAGCCTCTTCCATTATGTGTTCTTTGCTACAGGCAAAACCACAAGCTAAAGCCAACACAGCTATTGGTCTCTTTTCCCAAGTTCCCATTGGAGTGAGTGTGAATGGTAACTTTCTCTAAAGAATTGGCTTCCATCAAGAGAGTCTTTTAACCTTAAAAAGAACTTCATACACGTTAAATAGATTTTACTGTGTCTGAGAACTGAATTAAGTGCCAAGGCTCAGGGATATGTGTTACTCACTTTCAACCATTCACAGTAAGAACTTGGCAGCGAGTCCTGAGGTCTGAGGTCTCTTCCTGCTGGCACCTGTGCTTCATTGTCTAACTTGACAAGTAATTTACAAGAGCTCCCCTGGGATAGTATATACAAGAGTGCTTCAGACATCCATGGAAAAATAAAATTAAAGATAATAAAAATTGTCCATAAACTTTTTGAAATGTATGGAATATATTGTTGTTGTGAAGTGCCTTTGAGACGATTCCAACCCATAGCAACCCTGTATAGGGTTTCCAAGAAGCAACTGGTTAGCTTGAACCACTGATCTTGCAGTTCAAATGACTTTGCAGTCTGATGCATTACCCCACAGCACCACATCAGGACTCTTCATAGAATACATGTTGTTGTTGTTAAGTGCTGTCGAGTCAGTTCTGACCCAAAGCAACCCTGTATAGGTTTCAGAGGAGCAGCTGGTGAGCTTGAACTGCCCACGTTGCAGTTCAAACAGCTTTGCATATAGATATACAAATATGGGAGTACTGGTGGCATTGTAGGTTAATGTCCTGGGCTGCAAAATTAGTTTCAACTTCAAGGTTGGTGGTTCAAGCTCACCCGGTGCTTCTCGGAAACCCTATACAGGATCGCTATGGGTCAGAACTAACTTGATGACACTTAACAAGTACAACATGTATAAACATATTATGTAAGAATACATTATATCGTACATGAGCCCTGGATATCCACAGACAAATGTAAAAACCTTCCCTAAAAGCCGAGACTGTAAATTCCAAAAAGGCAAGTTCCCCACCCGCCACCGCCCCCCCCCCAAAAAAAATAAAAAGCTAAAGAGGATAGAGAGAAACACTGTTAACTGATGATATATGGAGGGGATAATAATCAATGTAATTAAACAAGCTATATGAATGTTTGAATGGAAGCTGATGATGTGCCCTGTAAACTTTCACTCAATCCAAAATAAAAACATTTAAAAAAAAAAAAAGAATACATTATATTTGAGGGGCTTAAAAAGTTCATGGGAAAATGAAATTAAAATATGGATTCTTTTCACAAACTTTTTGAAATACATATATATAGATAGACAGATATATAGAGATATAAATATATAGATATGTTATGTGCCATTGAGTTGGGTTCTACTCACAGTAGCCTTTTGTGACTGAGTAAAATTGGACCTAGTTTCAGTTTCTTAGCCTGTGGTCTTTATGAGAAAAAATCACCAGGTCTTTTCTCACAGGTGCTGCTGGTGGATTCCAACTTCTGATCTGTAGGTTAGCAGCTGGAGACTGAACCATTGTGCCACCAAGGCAGGCTTCCTCTCCCTTCTTTCCCCACCCATTTACAAAGGAGTTACAAAAATTTATGAAAATTTTTATTATCCAGAATATATTATAATGATATTCTATTACCTATATGTTGTAGTTGTGAAGTGCTGTCAAGTCGGTTCCGACTCATAGCAACACTGTATCATGTTTCCAAAAGCAAGCAACTGGTGAGTTTCAATGGCTGAACTTGTGGTTCAAGCCAACCTTGTGATTCAGTGCTTTACTCTACAGTGCCACACAGAGACTCCATTTTCTATATGCACAGGAGAAAAATCCATAATCTTTAAATTCCATTACCCTATGGACTTGTTAAAAGTTTTTATTATGCATTATGTGTTAGTTTACATGGGTGAACATTATCTTTACATTCATCCTATCATATTTTGTTTCATTGCAATGATCACAATCCCCTGCATGCATCATCAAACAATCAAAGGGTACATGCCCCCCAGTCCACCAGCACACAGCTCCTCTCCCTCCCAAGTCCAGAGTCCCCAGCCGCTCCTTCTGTCCACATCATCATCTCTGCCTGCATCCCTAGTGTCATTGCTTTCCTGGACAGGGACTTCTTGAAAGCCCCTCATAGTGTTGTTCATGATAAATGTTGTTGAGTTGATTCTAACCTATAGCGCCCTGTATAGGGTTTCCAAGGAGCAGCTGGTGAGCTTGAACCGCCAACCTTGCAGTTCAAACGGCTTTGCAGTCTGGCACATTAGCCCACA
>NW_006408562.1:17062999-17063634 GCF_000296735.1 Chrysochloris asiatica | reverse complement strand
CTATAAGATAAGCACAGGATTTAAAGTTCAGTTAAACCACAAGGTTGGCAGTTCAAACTCACCAGTCATTCCTTGGATACCCTATACTGTGTCACTATAGAGTCGGAACCAATTCAATGGCACTTAACAACAACAGCAACATATGCAGCTGATACAGTCTGACTTGCTGAAAGCGGAGGGGACTTAAAACGCTTACTGATGAAGATAAAAGACTACAGCCTTCATATGGGTTGCATCAGTAAAGAAAATAAAAATCATCACCATTGGACCTATAAACAACATCCATATGAATGGAGAAAAGATTGAAATTATCAAAGACTTCATTTTGTTCAAATCAACCATCAACACTAATCGAAACAGCAGTTAAATTAAATGACATATTACATTTAGGCAAACCTGCAGAAGACCTCTTTAAAATGTTGAAGAGCAAAGATGTTAGTTTGAGAACTAAGGTGCACCTGTCCCAAACCATGATAGTTTCAACAACTTCATGTGCACATGCAAGTTGGACAGTGAATAAGGAAGACTGTAGAAGAATTGATGCATTTGAGTTATGGTGATGAAGGAGAATATTGAAAGTGCCATAGACAGTCAGAAGAACAAATCAATCTGTGTTAGAAGAAGTACAGCTGGAG
>NW_006408562.1:17052114-17062079 GCF_000296735.1 Chrysochloris asiatica | reverse complement strand
AGGATTGATGTTTTTGAGTTATGGTGTTGGAGGAGAAAATTGAAAGTGCCATGGGCTGCCTAAAGAACCAATAGATCCATTTTGGAGGAAGTGCAGCCAGAGTGCTCCTTGGAGGCCAGAATGGACAAACTTCGTCTCATGCTTCGGACAAATTGTCAAGAGAGACTAGTCGCTAGAGAAGGATATCATGTTTGTTAAAGTGGAAGGTCAGAGAAAAAGAGAAGACCCCCAGAGCGATGGATTGGCAAAGTGGCAGCATCAATGGGCTCAAGCATGGCAACAAGTGTGAGGTTGGCCCTGGATCGAGCATTGTTTAGTTCTGTTGTACATAGGGTCGCTATGAATCAGTACCTACTCAATAGCACCTAACACCAACAACAGGGGCCAAGTACAAATGTGCCAGTTGTTTAGTTGCTTCTGCTAATAAAGTCCATCTTGTTCCCTGACCCCACTATGACTGTGGGTAAAGCGTGCTGGGTTGAGATGTGGAAGGCTTTGGCTGGCAAGACTCAGGGTATTTTCCCAACATTCAAATCCTCAAAATGTTGCTAAGTGTTGGCTAGATGATTGGCGGGGTGCTGTCAGTCATTTCTGACTCACCGAGAGCCTGCTTTCTGAGACTCTACATTGTTTTGGAAGCAGAATGCCTCGTCTTTCTCATACAGAGTGGTGGGCTCAAATTGTTGACCTTACAGTCAGAAGCTCAACATGTAACCCATTATACTACCAGGGATGCTTTTGGGAAGTACAACTAAAAATACCATAGCCCCTGATCTATAAGTGAGGCTCATAGTTATTTCATTACGGCATTCACTTCATTATTTTAAAATGGTTTATATATGTTGGAGGATATACATATCATTTCATGGCTGCAAACTTAGTTTTTCCTCGTTTTAGATAATGTTCACCTTGCTATGGTGTGGTGCAAGGTGTACATTATCTAAAAAGAGGAAAAACTAAGTTTTGCAGCCAGGAACCGATATGTATGTCCTCCAACATATATAAACCATTTTCACCTTGCTATGGTGTGGCGCTGTCCTGGTATGGCACTGTGAGTCCTGGTGTGGCGCTGTGGCCTAATGCATCAGATTGCAAAGTCGTTTGAACTGCAAGGTCGGTGGTTCAAGCTCACCAGCTGCTCCTTGGAAGCCCTATACAGCGTTGCTATGGGTCGCAATCGATTCAACAGCACTTAACAACAACAATGGTGTGGCGCTGTGGGCTAATGCATCAGACTGCAAAGTCGTTTGAACTGCAGGGTCAGTGGTTCAAGCTCACCAGCTGCTCCTTGGAAACCCTCTACAGGGTCACATTGGGTCAGAATCGACTCGACGGCACTTAACAACAACAACAACAATTTTTGTTCTGGACCCCTGTTATGGTGCACTAGAATCAGCACTAGACTGGGAGCAACAAGGCAGGCAGTTCAAATCCACCAGCAGCTTCTTGAAAACCCTATAAATTCCTACTCCAAGGAATTTACTAACCTTTTTGTTATGTTCCGCTTTCTTCTACAGTAAGTACACAAGCCTTTACCTTTAGCGTGTGTATTCTTAATGCTCATTTGATTGTTTTGTTGTCAAATTTCGTTCTTTTTTAGAGATACTCATTTTTTTTACTAATGTCTATGTTTTTGCCTTCCGGTCAATTCCAACTCATTGTAACCTCATGTGGACAGAGTAGAACTGGGCCCCACAGGGTTTTCAGTGCAGAAGCACATTGACAGGCCAGTTTTCAGAGGCAACTCTGGGTGGGTTCCAACTGCCAGCAAGTAGTGAAGTACTTAACTGTGCCACTCAGGGACTCCTTTACTTCCCATCTTGCTCAGCTATTCATGTCTTCCCATCTTGCTCAGCTATTCATGTCTTCTTTCTCTACTTCTAACAGTACCTTTTTACTAAAGGTTGCCAAGAGAGAAAGAGTTCCTCTTTGCTATTCTACTTAGGTGTAAATGAATTTGTTTTAATTTTGTTTTCATTGGTTTATCTGTTGGTACCATTTCTTTTCAGGATTGTTCTCAGGTTAATGCGCTGGACTGCAAAGTCAGTTTGAACCTTAAGGTTGGCAGTTCAAGCTCACCAGCTGCTTCTTGGAAACCTTATACACAATCGTTACTGGTTGGAACTGACTCGACAGCACTTAACAACAACAGCAATCTCTTCACAGAAATGTCACCAGATGATTCGAACCCACCAGCTGCTCATGGAAGAAAGATAACACAGTCTGTTTCCTTAAAGGCTCAGAAACCCTATGGGTCAGTACTCCACTAGCCTGCAGGGTCACTGTGAGTAGGAACAGTCTCCACTGCAGTAGTAGTTTGACTTCTTTACCAGAGCGACCTATGCTTCCTATGGAAATGTCTCATGCCTTTTTATATTTTGTTTTATGTTTATAATACCCAGGTTTCCTGGTATTTCTCTTTTCCCCATTAACACAGATATTTAAGCTATGTGTGTTGTGCTCTCTTCTCCTGACTATGAATTCTTCATCAGCATTCAGTCAGCTTCAATTGAGTTTGGTGTAGTAATTCACTCTAATATGAATGAAGACTATGCAAATACTTTCCGATAAAAAATAGTACTGTCCTTCAGAATCTCTATTGAAAATAGATGTCAGCTGTGGATTATAAAACACCAGGGGAGAAATTTGTAGGGTCAAAAAATGGAGATCAAAGATAGGCTTTGTGAAAATATAATTATTTTATAACAACACGTGATTTTTAAAATGTATTCATAATCTATATGTTTAATAAGACTGAAAAGGCAAAGTCCTAACCTGTAGACCCTCACATTATTAGAGATACGCATCCCTTCTTTGTATGAGCAGTTAACAACCCCACTTGCAGATTTGCCATAATTAAAGAAAACCCTTTTTTCATAGAATTTTAGATATTAGCATTCAACAAATGAAGTCACTCTATCTCATCCAATCCTTTACCACAGTGCATTTATTCACCCTACTACTTAAGGTTTTGCTTCATGCTTAATGATAGTTTCCCTAGGTAATTATAAATTAGAGACAATCCTCAACCCTTGTTCTAACTGCTGCCTGAGACTAAGGAAGTCACATAGAGAAGGGCCTCTTTTCTCTAAACCAGACTAGGTCAAATGTCTTTCTTGTGCAGTTTCATACCACTATGTCCTTCTCCTTGTGAAAGGAGCTCTGGTGGCACTGTAGGATAAGCACTGGACTGCTAGCCACAAGGTTGGTAAAACTCAACAGCTGCTTGTGGGGGAAAAATATGAGACTTTCAGTTCCTTTAAAGATTCACAGGCTCAGAAACCCTATACAGTGTAGCTATGAGTCGGAATGGACTGAATAGCAGTGAGTGAATTCTTGAGCCCTGGTGGCACACTGGTTAAGTGGTTAAGTACTAAAGGTTATTGGTTATTGGTTCATGCCCACCAGCCACTCTTCTGAGAAGGCTGCTATAGCCTACATCCATAACACTTTTCTGCCTTAAAACTCTGTGTAGTTGTTATTGTTGAGTGTCATTGAGTGGTTCCAACTCATAGCAACCCTGTATAGGGTTTCCAAGGAGCAGCTGGTGAGTTTGAACCACAGATTTTGTGATTCAAACTAACCTTGTGTTCTAGTGCTTTATCCCACAGCGCCACACCAGGAGTAGTTTTACTGTATTCGAGTCTATAGGAGAGGGTCACTGTGCATTGGGATCGATTCAAAGGCAGTAGGTTTGCGGTCTCCTTGATAGCACTTAGAATAATAGTATGTCTTTAAAGATTAGTGTCATGGTCTGCTGAAGCCTGTCCTCTCTACTATATACTAAGTTCCCGTGAGCACGGCTTTGTCTTCGTCAGAGCTTGCCCACTACCATACAGGCATAGCTCCATGTACTGTGCTTCACTTTATGGCACGTTGCAGTTGTTTATATATTTATCTATTTTATAAATTAAAGGTTTGTGACAACACTGATTTCAGCAAATCTATCAGCACCATTTTCCCAGCGATCCATGCTGGATTCATGTATCCCATTTTGGTCATTCTCACAGTATTTTTTTTTTTTTTTTTTTTTTTTTTTGCATAATACCATTGTGTACTTAGTAGACTACAATATAGTGTGGACAAAGAGCCCTGGCAGTGTAGCAGATTACAAATTGGGCTGATCATTGCAAGAGCAGCAGTTCAAACCTACCACAAGGTCTGCAGTTCGTGCCCAACAACTGATTGCAGGAGAAAGATGAGATTTTCTACTCCTGTAAAGATTTGCAACCTGATATACAGCGTCGTTATAACTCAGAACTGACTCCACAGCACATAACCACCACCGTAGTGTAGATAGAATTTTATATGCCTTGTGAAACCAAACTAATCAGGTGACTCCATTTATTGCAATATCTGTTTTATTGGGGTGATCTGGAAAATAGCCAAGAGCCTGCAATGTGTCTAAGGTCTCCCTGAAATTTTATCTCAGTAAAGATGTGTTGAATGAACTTAGAAGGAAAACAAATAACATGAACTCAAACTATTACTAAGAGAACTCTTTTATAGACTACTTTTGAGTAGACCAAGGATGACACTATCATGAATTAACTATAAGCTCAAACACTTCCCACTCAGCAGTGCATGTTGTTGTTATTAAGTGCCTTCTAGCTGGTGCCAACTCAGTGACCCTGCCTAGGGTTTCTGGAACTTTTTGAATCTTCATGGGAGCAGAAAGCCTCATCTGCAGCGCAACTGGTAGGCATGAAACATGGACCTTGTGGTTCACAGCCCAGTGCTTATCTTATGGAGCCAGGGCGCTCCCTAACGATAAATACTCAAGTTCAAATGCCAAAGCAAAAGGTCAATGCCAACAATATTTCCTATGCTAGCAGTACTGCTTGGGAGGCTTCAGGTAAATGCTTTTAAGTAGATGAAGTAAATGAACAAATTGTAAGGAAGACAAATTTTACCTTAGGAGTCTGTTTCAGTTCATCACGGTGACTTGCTAGCATACAAACAAGCTATTAATGCCCCAAAGAGAAAGTAATGGTATAGTTTAATCATTTTGGAATAGTGATTCCTTTATGAACTACAAATCTTGTCTGCTAGCTGATCACACCACAGAAAGCTTCTGCGAGAGATTCATTAGTTCTTTTGTATAGCTTTGCAAGAGGACAAGGACCATTCTTGATGCTTTTCTTTTCATTTTGTGTTATGTGGGTATGCAGTCTCAATATAGATGCGTATACGAGTTCACGCTACAAAGCACAGCTGTGAGATTATTCTTTACTATGGCATTAAAGAAAGAAAAACACAATCGAGAGGCCTGAAGACAGTGAATAACTGATGAGAGCTACAATTCAAATGCCTTTTTCGCTCTTCCACATTTCCAAATGTAGTACTCAAAAAGGAGGTCACTTGTGTCTGCTCTGGGAGTGGACTACCATCTTGATGGCTTCTGCATTTTAAACCAATGCTGGTTTTTGCAGTTGTGATCCTTGTGAATCGAATCATAAGCTCATCATTTCCTCTTTTTAGTAGGCCAAACTTCATCTCTCATACTTCAGACATATTGTCAGGAGGGAACAGTCGCTGGAGAAGGATATCATGCTTGGTAAGATGGAGGGTCAGAGAAAAAAAGGAAGACTTCCAACTAGATGGATTGTCCCGGTGGCAACATCGATGGACTCAAGTGTGGCAACAGTAGTGAGGTTGGCCCAGGATCGGACATTGTTTCATTCTGCTGTGCATAAGGTCGCTATGAGTAGGTGCCGACTAGATGGCACCTAAAAACAACAAGTCTCCCCTTTACAGTTTCCACATTTTAACTGTTGTGAAACAAATGAAAGAGTGGATATCACTGATATTATGGAAAATCAAATATTTAGATATGCATTTTGTTACCTACCTAGCTCTTCCATTTACCAGAATAGCAGTAATAATAGTAACTGATGTATTGCTCATGTGGTAAGAACAAAAAAAAGAGGAGAAGGAACAGGCAAGATGGAGGGATGAAAGAACAGAGGGAGGGAGGAACAGGGTGAAAGAGAGAAAGAAGGAGCAGAAGGGGACAAGAGGAAAGGGAAGATAAGAAAGGGAGTGAGGATTGTAAGCACTTTGAAACATCTGAAGTTAAGCTAAATTAGCTCTCTGCTGCAACCTGCTGGCCAACTGAGGAACTACAGATGAGGAACCATTTACTACTGGCAATAACAGATTTATTTTCAATCCAACAGCCTTCACACATTTATTATCAATCAATGCAGTGAGCTGACCTAAATCAAAGCACCAAACTGTTACTTCACAACTGGAAAACATGAAGTCATGGCATCAGGATGGATAAATATCATCACCTATTTTCATATGTAGGATGGATAAATATCATCACCTATTTTCATATGTAGGATGGATAAATATCATCACCTATTTTCATATGTAGGAAAAAGTCTGGTTTTCCAAAATTAGAAAGTAATAACTTGGCTCCTACCCCATCACTGGTTAGTTAAAGACTCACATACAAGAAGTTCATTTTCACACAGAAAAGAAATACGATGGGCAGAGAGAACAAATGATAATCACTATTATCAAAAGAGACTGTGCTGCGCATCACTCTGAGAATTCAAATTTGCTCAGAAGCTCTGAGACTACATGTGAATATATGGATATATATTTCATATTGGATATATGAGAGCCTTGGAGAACGGATGAAACAACAGAAATGTATTTCTTGAGTCTCTAAGCGGAAGCAGGCCAGTGTCCTTGGGAGATACCTTCTCTGTGCTCATGTATTTACTTGGAGCATATGTTGGTAAATCCTCTTCATTAGAAATGATATACTGTCCCCCCTGTATACCAATGTTAACTCCTGGTGTGGCACTGTAGGCTAAGCACTGGACTGCAAACCATAGGGTCAGAAGTTCAAACCAGCGCCACACCAGAAGTTCAGATAGGTAGATGGGGGCACAGTAATATTAGTGAGGTATGTACACCATACACTGGCCAACCATTCAGGATTGAAAGGGCAGCATTTACCTAAGGACAAAATTGGGAAAGAAGGAGGTGGGGTAAGTGATGTTGCTTTAGTAAAGTAAGCCTTCACTCCATTTACACTAAAAAACTTAAAAAAAAATAAAGGTGTCAGGTTCAGTATAATTTTGTTTCCAAGGGACAAAGGATGATCAAAGAAAAAACTCCTTTAGTAATGAAAGAGGTATTTATTCTTAGTGGCTTCAGAGAGTGATCATTTGAATAAAATTAGAAAATCATCTTGTTTGGGATACTTACGATAAAAATAATGTGAATAATAATCACAGATTTAATGAGTAAGTAGTAGGTGTATCCCTGTGCTAAGTACTTAATAAAGCTCACAAAAACCCAGGAGGTACCCATATAATATCTTTTCACAGATGAGAAAACGGAACCTTTGTAAAATAACCTTCAAGTCCTGCACATTCATGCTTGGGCCATGCCTGTTGGTTTTCTCCAAAAATAAATGGAGGCATTCTGGATAGTTATATCCAGATATTTATTTATATCCATATATATACACACACACATATATATGGCGGTAGTGGTGTTCCATGAAGTCGATTCCGACTCACACTGACCTCACGGTTTCCGAGGTTGTAAATGTTTACGGGAACAGAAAGCGTCCTCTTTCTTCCAGGGAACAACTGGTAGTTTTAAACTACTGACCTTGAGGTTAGCAGCCCGGCTCGTAACCCATTGATGAAGTCCAACCCAAAACAGAAATAACTTTGGGCAGGTACAGGTGACAATAGTTATCTTTCTGGGTTAAACTCTAGTGATGTTACACAATGCCCAACAGTTTCATTTGATAAAGGAAGTTGCCATGGCTGATTAAACTTCCCTTCTAAACATATTTGTCATTAACTTTGAAGGTGTTTTTACAAACTTCTTGGCAATTGTGTGACTTGTGCCTGCTTTTGCAGTGAGAAGTGCAATTTTGAACTTTGCGCCCTGTATTTTTGTCTCTTTTGCTCTTTTTCGTGTTGTTGTTAGGTGCTGTCCAGTCAGTTCTGCCTCATAGCTACCCTAAATACAACTGAAGGACACACTGCGCAGTCCTGCTCCCTCTTCAGAATCATTGCTATGCTAGAGCCCAAGGTTGCAACCTCTGTGTCCAGGCATCTACTTGAGGCTTTTCCTTTTTGATACTGACCCTCTTCTACTTTACCAAGCATGATGTCCTTTCCCAGCACTGTGTCCTCCTGACTACATATTCGAAATATGTGAGACAAAGTCTTACCACCCCTACTTCTAAGGTGCTTTCTGGCTCTACGTCTTCCAAGATAGATTTGTTCTTTCGTTAATCCGTGGTATAATCAATATTCCCCAACATGAATCAAAGGCTTCAATTCTTTGGTCTTTCTTATTCATGATCTACCTTTTGCACGTATATGTTGTTGATGTCAAGTGTCTTTGTGTTGGTTCCAACTCACAGCGACCTGGGATAGAGCTTCTTAACCACCAACCTTGTGGTTCAAACCAACTTTACAGTCCAGCACATTAACCCTCAGCACCAATACCATTGTTTAGGTTGGCCTCACCTTCCTCCTCAAGGCGACATCTTTGCTTTTGAACACTTACAGGCTTTTGTGTTGTTTGGCTGAATGTTCAGACACAGGTGGTGAGTTAGGTTTCAGGTTTGAAGGGTATCTAAGAGCCATATTCTTGGGGTTTCCACCAGTTTCTATCAGACCAGAAAACCTCATCATTTTTATTATTTGGAATTTTATTCCGTGCTTTCCTCCCACTCTATCTATCCAAGACCTCCTATTATAATATCTTTTAGAGTAGTCGGCACTGATAACCTGGCACCTTCTAGTTTGGATCTGAGAATTGTGGAAGCTGGACTTTGCATGGTCTATTAGCGCACTGGTTACAAATCGGGCTGCTAATCTCACACTCAGCAGTTCGAAACCACCAGCTGTTCCACGGGAGAAAGATGAGGCTTTCTGCTCCCATAAAGATTACAGCCTTGGAAATCCTGCACAGGGTCACTATGAGTCTGAACCGACTCCATGGCACATAGCAACAAAAACAAAATTAGTCCTTTGTTTACATGTCTTTGATTTTCTTCACTCGTTTTAGCCCTGGATAAGAGCCTACTGCTTCAGTGGGTATTGTTTACAGATCCAAGTAAACAACACCAACCTTTTCTCTATTAATCATGATGTTGCGTATTCATCAGTTGTGATGAGTTTTGCATTCTTTATGTTGGGGTGGAATCCTTATTTTCCCTTTTAGCATACACAAATTAAAGCAATACTTTTTTTTTTTTTTTTTGCTTCACCTAGAAATTGTTTATGATATGCCAAAAATGTCACTGTTTAGTTCTGTGGAAACAACTTATGAGAAGGTTCAGTGCCACTATTTGACCAAATTCATAGAAGTGAAACAACAGGTATTTGGAGAGACGGAAGGAGTACGAAAATAGCCCATATTTCAAGAGTTCCTTTTTCTTCTTCCGGCTGTTTATGTGAGGTTTTCAGCTCACAAGTTCACTTGTTCCAGCATGTGTATGGTCCACATTTAATGCAGTCCTGTTCACTCTCAGGGTATATGTTATATTTCATTATAATTCATCTTATAATTACTTTTTTCATTACTCCTTCCATATTTGTTAATTGCTTTTACATATCGATTCATTTTTGCAAATAATGCCAATAATGGTAACATAATACAAAATTATTAATTGTAACCAATAGAATGAGGATGATCTATAAATGTTTTAATAGAGATTAAGTTCTCCTTGTTATCTGAATACTAAACAAGACTTAATTATTAAAGCACTCTCTGTAACACATGTAAAAGCATTGAGAAAACAGCAATTTAAAATAAAGGAATTCTGTAATCAACACAATTAAGCTCACCCTTCAATTTTATGAAATATCCATTAAGAAGCATTCCATTGTTTTTTCATTAGCGAGAAAGAGCTCTTGATAGAAAACTGGAACGTCCATTAGTGAGAGACTCCCCTTTGAGAAGCACTGCTCTTG
>NW_006408562.1:17044246-17051814 GCF_000296735.1 Chrysochloris asiatica | reverse complement strand
TTTCGAACTGCTGACCTTGAGGTTAGCAGCCTGACTCGTAACCACTCCACTATCAGAGCCAGTAGTAATCCTGGATGTTTAATGTATTGCCTAAGAAATACAAATGGCCTAAGAAAGGAACATTCAAACTTATTTCCTAGCAGATGTGTAAGTTAGACTACTTTTAACTTTCTGGCTAGAAGGGAATAAAGCCATATGAGCAGATAAATTATTTCACATTAAAAAGTCAGAATTAGGTTTACTAGGGACCATTCATCAATTTGAAGAACACTGGTGGCACAGAGGTTAAACTCTTGACTGTTAACTGAACCCACCAGCGACTCCACAGGAGAAAATACATGGCAATCTCCTCCTATAAAGATAACAGAACAGGAATTATTTTAGGGGTAGTTCTACTCTGAATGAAAGGCTTTCTGTGAATCAGAATGGACTCAGAAGACTCAGTAACACCAATAACATTCAACAAATTAGTAAGATCATAGCTTCAAATTGCTTCTCTGAACCTTCCCCTTTTGTTAACAAGGCAGTAACTCAACTCAACAATGACAACAGTAAGAAGCCTACTGGTCCAGTGGATTAAGTGTTGGACTAACTATAATGTCAATGGTTCAAACGCATCAGCCATTCTGAGAAAGAAAGATGATGTAATCTGCTTCTGTAAAGATTTATAACCTTGGAAATTCTCTAGGACATGTAAACATGGTATGGAGGTGGTATCT
The DNA here is from genome assembly GCF_000296735.1 of Chrysochloris asiatica. NCBI lineage: Eukaryota > Metazoa > Chordata > Mammalia > Afrosoricida > Chrysochloridae > Chrysochloris > Chrysochloris asiatica. The sequence continues at coordinate 17,051,095 of NW_006408562.1, read as the reverse complement.
GCCCTCCACTCACTTCACAAGAAGGAAAGACAATCAAACTCATTAGCCCAAGTCTGATTCCTCTGAGGCTGAGGTCAGACATGGCTCCACCGGCTTTCCTCCTTCACTAACTCTGATACCAGCCATCCCTCCCAAGACACTCTCTGCTGGTTTGAAAATTCATTGTAATGACCACTTAGAACTCACCAACAATACTCGTGATGATGGGATTTAGTAGTGAAGTTAACAGGTTATAAATCACCATCAAAAATACACAGGATGCAATTCTTTCGGTTAAGAGCACCTCTGCTCAACTATACCCACAGGTATCCCTCTCTCCCTTTTCCTAGGTCTCTCAGCCAGCAGCCCCTTGCCCTCTGCCCTGCTAGGACAAGTTTTACAAAACTCCTTCAATGCTACTGAAAACTTCCCTAAGGGTCCCCGACATTCCTGCCTGAAGGCTCTCAGCTTTACTCCACCCACGGGCCAGCCCGCCACTCTGTCTCCTGGCCTGGCTCTTGGTTCTGCTACTGCTCCAACTGCAGCTCATCTTCTGACATTATTCTGGTATCACAACTCCATTTCCTGAATTGAAGAGGTTCAGCAGCTCAGCACGGGGGCCACAGAACATGCTTTCCTCTTGGCTCTTTTACCTTAATGGTAGTGAGAGCCCATGGCCTCGTTCTGAGGTAGCTGTACTGACCAATCTCCACATTAGCAAAGCCGTATCAGGTCATTTTACTCCAACACAGGCTCATCGCCTCTGTCCTAGAGGTTCAATATGAGTTAGAATCAACTCAGTAGCAGTGCGTATGATAATGGATGTGAAGAGAATTCAATTGAATCCTGCAATTTTAGAATTTTAATCGGTATCCTACTGTGTTGCCACTGTAGAAAGAGGTGATCGTAAGGAATGTGGAATTTCTGTTTTACAACTCTTCAAATATAGCAATAAAGTCCATGGAGTTGCTTCTTATGTCTAAAATATGAACTAGTCATGAGCAGAGAAGAAATTACACAACTAAGTGTCTTCCCTCTAATAAAAAGAAAAATTCCTGCCCTGCCTTTGTAGTCACTACAAAAGCAATCCAGTTGAGACAGAGAGTAATTTTTTTTAAATATATATGATAGAATTTTCTAGCAATGTCTTCAGCAAGTTTATTTTTCCTTTCCTCCTTTCCCTTCTACCAGCTGACAGCTACAACTGGCCAGCACCCCCTCCCATCTGATTCCTCTCTGACCCAGTTCAGACTCCCAAGTGAGGCCAACAGAGAAGTAAAGCCAGCCTTGGGCATTTGTTTACTTCTTTGTGTCCCAGCACAATGGATGATCCCACTAGGAAGGGTCTGGGGAATAATGTGTCTTTGTTATGGTGTTGATGGTACACCTGCAGGGTCAGGGCATGCATTGTTTTGTGGTTTCCTCAGATGCCAGACCAGATAACAAAGCAATTCTTGTTCTCATCTCGTCTCATGATCCAATAAATACCAACCCATTCCTCATCCTACAAATTAGGGGTAGGAATGGCCGGGAAGTGCATCCTTCAGAACTCTAGGCAGTTAGGGTTTTGTTTTTTTTTTCTTTTTTCATCTCTATTAAGTTTTCTTCTAAATGTTAATTAAGAAAATTCTAGATGGAAACCTTCATTGACTGCCTATGGGATCACCTCACAAAATGCTGGATTCACCTTTCTGCTGGGAAAAGTTGCTTCTCCGAGCACAGTACTCAGGGAATTTTAATGCAATTCCCATTCGACAAGAGTATTTTTTTCCCAAGTTTCTGTCTTTGTGGCTGACAAAACAGTTTGAAAAAATTTTTAAGCTGTAACAAAATTATCTATAAAAATCTAATATCAAAAGTAAGATTGACAAAGTTGTTAATTTACTCATCTACTGACCTTTTATTTTGACTAATGCACTGGAGTATGGGAGTACAGAGCTTATTATCCAAAATATTACCATCGATACTACAGCTCACTGGACATGAACCAAATACACCATAGTTCATATGCTGAAGGCTTTGCCCACTACCACCATCACACTGATTCTGATGCCTTAGTGATCCGATAGTACAGAGGACACTTGCCCCGTAGTACTTCAAGGTTAGAACTTTGTGGAAGCAGACGGTCACATCTTTCCTCTGTGGAGTGGTTGATAGGTTCAAACTACTAAACATTTGGTTAGTAACCAAGAGCTTTACCCACTACTACCCCACCAGGGTTTTCTTCTGAAGGCATTAAACCAACTCAAACCAAACACATTGCCATCCAGTCGATTATGAATCATGGTAACCCTATATAGGGTTCCGGAGACTATAAATCTGTATGGGAGCAGACAGCTTCATCTTTCTCAAGGGGATCAGATGGTGAGTTTGAACTGCAAACCTTAACATTAGAAGCCCAACACCTAGTCCATAACACCACCAGTGACCCTTGTCAATAATTACCTTTCTAGCACTACCATATTTCTGTGGATGATGACCCTTTTCAATTACACCTTGTGATGAACGGTATAAAGTGTGGTGTCCCAGAGAGACTATATAATTCAGAATCCATCTAATCTTATCAACAGTCAAAATTTAAATCTGACTTATCGAATAGTCTGGAAAGTCCCAGTAAGCGCTGTGAGTTAATGCACCAGACTGCAAAGCCATTTGAACTGTAAGGTGGTTGCTTGAAGCTCACCAGCTGCTCATCAGAAACCTTATACAGGGTCACTATGGGTCAGAACCAACTCAACAGCACTTCACACCAACAGTCTGGAGTCCTGGTGTGGCGCTGTGGGTTAATGCGCTGGACTGCAAAGCCAGTTTGAATAGCAAGATCAGCGGTTCAAGCTCACCAGCTGCTCCTTAAAAACCCTATACAGGGTTGCTACAGGTTGGAACCGACTCATGGGCATTTAACAGCAACAATAGTTTGGCAATAAAGTTTTACGCACTCTGAAATTGCGAACATTTATTTTATGGGTTTGAATTTTGAGTCATATCTTGCTTGCCTCTCAAGGGGACTAAGAATTAGCAGCTGTCATACTTTTGGCAATTTGAGAGAGACACCAGGAAATACAGTCTTCTAGAATCAGGTATTAATGCCAACATTTACACTCAGCATTTCATAACCAATGAAATACCTATTTCATGTATGTCATCATCAAAAAAGCTCAGGTCATAGAGACTTCTAGATCACTGATGTGTCAGAAATCAGATTTCCAAGAGCTATTGAAACCAAATTGTTTTTCTATGAGTGGAATTCTCTACCATGCTTTCTCTCATCCCATATGAATATTTTTTATAAAGAAGTTATAATTATTTGATTTCTGTTAAAGACCCAATACCTCTGCCACTCCACTATATAGGGAATCATTATAATTTACAAAAATAATAATACTTATCTGTGAGATGCAGATTCGTTAGCGTACAGACAGGAAAATTTGGATTCTAGGCTCTCATATGTTAGAACTCTTTATCTTTGGGTAAAATACTTTAATTTTCCAAACTATAAAATCATTTTTTTATCTGCTTTTAATGCAGTGTGTTTACGATGACAGTTAACCAACACCATGTGAGTGTATAGTGTAATGAAAGCCTATAGTGCCTAAAGTGTGATACAAATCTAAGTGGCGTGCATGCATGGATTACATGTGTACTTGTGTGTGCACAAGTGTATGCTGGAGAAATGGGAGTCATGGGCACGGAAAGTGGAGAAAAGGCAGAGGCAGAAAAGCACAGGCCAAAACATGAAGTTGCTGTACACCAATGGGATGCAGACAGTTAAATGAAGGCATGGTCAGCGATGAAGCTCAGCTGATAGATTTCAACAACAACAATGCCTGACATCTAATTTTCATGTTTTTCCTTTTCTAACAGGTAATTTCCTGCCACTTACCACCTCCTGAGTTCTCTAGATCGAGCAAACGGTTTACACTCAGTCCCTGGAGAAAGATATCATGCTTTGTAAACTGGAGGGTCAGTGAAAAGGGGGAAGACTCCCTGGGAGATGGATTGGCACAGTGGCAAAAACAATGGGCTCAAGCTTAACAACTGTGAGGAGGTTACAGATCGGGGGCTGTGTTTCAGTTTGTTGTGCATAGGTTCTCTGTGAGTCGGAACCAGCTCAATAGCACCTATAACAACAACAATCTGATTTCATAAAGATTAGAACCAAGAAAACTCTATGGAGCCATTCTATTCTGTAATACATGGGTTGACCAAGAATTGAAATAGACTTGATGCCATGAGTTTGTTTTTTACCACCCTCTGGTGGTACATGCTTAAGCTTTCAGCTGCTAGGCAGGATGAAACTGCAACAGCCTGGTTCCATGAAGCTTGCACTTAGCAACCCTATAGGGCAGTTCTCTCTGTCCTAAAGGATCACTGTGAGTTGGAATCGACTTGGTGACAATGTTATTGTCGTGGTTCTGGTTTTGGTGTTAAGCAAAGGCTTAACAAGCACCAGTGTCTGGCTGGTCTTTTATTAATGCAACCTTAAGTAGAAGAGAGGACGCTGTGTTGAGATGAATAGACGGAAGATGACCAGGAAGAGACAGTGGTCAGGTGGGCAGGTGCTATGAAAGAGACCAGTGGCAACTGGAGACAAATGTTAGAGTGACAGACTACAGACACGAAGGGCAAGCAGCCCCTGAAACTTCCCAGCAATCATTGAAAACAAACAGAATTTCTTATATCTGGATCAGGATGAGATTCAGCATTTTACACACATAGGGTAACCCCATAGATAACAAAGCTTGAAAACACTGTAATGATATGAAGTATAGCAATTTAATTTTTAAAAATAGATTGATTTAGTTCAAAAGTAAGAATTTTTTAAACTATATGGTGCCGTTGGATAAGTACTCAACCACAAGGTCAGTTTGATCTGCAAGGTCAGCTGTTAAAAGTCACCAGCAGTACCTCAGAAACCTTATACAGGGTTGCTATGGGTGGAGACCAACTCAGTGGCACTGAACAATGACAACACATCACATTGATTTATTAGCATTGTGAAATACTTAGTATTATAATACTGATATGAATATTAATCAACTTTTTTCAAGAGATAGTGATCTATCTCCTAGACAATTATGAAAATGGGGACAAAGAAGGAAACCAAATTATATTGAGCCTCTCGTCTATACCAGGCACCTGACCCAGTGCCATAAAGCCCATTCTGAGTCCTCGAGACCTTCTAGAATAGAGTAGAATGATTCCTTAAGGTTTCTAAAACCATAGATCTTTATGGGAGTAGACAGCCTCACCTTTCTCCCACAATTAGTTCTCAAATCTTTCTTCAAACAAAGCTTCCAGTTATATGATCCCACATCTCAGAGTAGAATGACCCTGCATCGAGTTATCAGCAGATGATTTTTCGAAGATAGATAGTCAAGTCTTTCTTCCAAGGTGCCTCTGTTATTGTTGTTGTTAAGTGCCATTGAGTCAAGTTGCTTCTAACTCATAGAGACCCTGTATAGGGTTTCCAAGGAGCGAGCAGCTGGTGAATTTTGCTGTTCAAACTTGCAGCCCAGCGCATTATCCTGCAGCACCACACCAGGACTCCAAGGTGCCTCTGGGAGGGCTCAAACCTCCCACCTGTCAGTTAGCAGTTGAGCAGGTTAAGCATGTGAACCACCAGGGAAATCACTGCTAGCACAGGAATGAATATTTTTATTTTAGAAATGAGCTAACTCATTAGCATGAGGTTATGCAACTTGCTAAATGAAATCAGAAAGCAGTAACTGAGCAAGGCTGAACACCTGGATCCTTTTCATGCCGTCCTCCCTGCATTTGCCTGTTTTCCCAGCTAACTAACAGCTTCCCTATGACAGGAAAGCAGACTGGCTGTTGCTGGCAGTCACAAATGCACACAGACACATTCAATCTCGGATAATTGCTCCCAAAGTAGAATGAGAGTGACTTTATCTATGAGGTTCTAATTTTCTGAGAGCTACTAATATCACTGCTTTATGAAAAGTAATAAATTTTCCAATTTAAACATAGTGCTTCATTATTACCAAATGCATTAGAAAATCTTTATGAATATCCAAATTGCCCTTAATAATGATAATATTTATTGAATACTTACTAAATACCAGACACTGTACTAAGTGCTTTACATAGATTACATCATTTAATATTCACAAGACCCCTTAGGGTTACTTTTATCCTTTTCTCCATTTTACAGTTGAGAACCTTAAGAATGAAAGGGGTTAAATAATTTGCCCAAGGTCACGCAGATAATAAGACTCACAATTAGATCCAAGCAATCTTAGAGCACCAACAGTTTTAACCAACGTGCTATAATGTCTCCTGTGTAAAAGTTTTACTGGTGTTGGGTAAAGTAACTAGAATTAATCGCTCCTCTCTGGGGCAGAATTCACACCAAACAAAACAAAAATAACTTTATAGATATTTACAGGGGAAAGAAGCGAGGATAGTCAAGGAAATGGAGGGATTGAGAGGTAGCTGAGCTACCATTTATGGCTGGTCCACTTTATTAATACTACCTGGCTCCCAGCTTCCTGCCCCCAGATTTTTGCAGATCCAGGCAAGAGTACTAGAGAGCTTAAATAACTTGCCGAACTCATGATGCACCAACTCAGGCCAAAAGTACTTCCTCAATCCATATCAAGAATGGATAGCAGTGAGGTGCTTAGACTTGTAGAAATACAAACAGTGATTTATGTTTTTAGAACACTGTTTTTTCTTTGGAAGATATCTTTGTTTTCTAGAAAATCCAAGCAATCTTCCCTTTAAAAAGGGTTGTTATTGGAATTGTTAACTTAGGGGTTCATGACTTTCCTACATATATTACCATGGTGGTGGTGGTTATGTGCTGTGACGTCAGTTCCGACTCCTAGCCACCTGCATAGGGTTTCC
>NW_006408562.1:17031770-17043341 GCF_000296735.1 Chrysochloris asiatica | reverse complement strand
AACCCTATACGTCAGAATCAACTTGATGGCACTTAACAACATTTGTAATCTAACACTGGCAGCAAAATAGAGATGAATGCTGACTTTTGGATCAGATAGTAAGTCGATAACCTGCTAAGTGTTGCAAAGTTAACATAACCCTTCTTGGTATCACCTGCATTTCGTAGTGTATAACAATGTACAGAATAGGTGAAAAATATTCAGAAAGTGGTTGAAGGAAAGATCCTCTCAATTTATTGAAGATATTTACCCACCCTTCATTTATTGCCATGGGTAGGTTCCAAAGACATGTTCATTCTGTGAAAATTGGCCTCATGTGAAAATTTTGTAACTCTTCCCTGGAGTTAACACCCTCCTTCCAGCTGTACCTTCAGGTCCTGTGGCCCATGGGAGGTAGGGGCTCTCCTTCCTGGGACCCCTTCCCTTCTGGGCATGTTTCTTGGACACTCTGAACTACCTGGTCCTACAACCCAGGCAGCCAAATCTCTTCTTCGATGCTTCAGTGTCCCGAGTCTTCATGCACCTGAACCCCAGGGACAGGTCCTACTTACCTGGACAGCACGGCTGCTCGCAGGCTCCCTACTCTCACAGTACCTTTTCCCGTTGTTCCCTGGGACTTTTGAGCTCTTCCTTGCCCTCTCAGGAACCATTATTTCAACACTTACGTAAACTGCCCTTTCCCCACTCCAGACTCCAATCCACTCCCTCACTGCAAGTGCTTTTGCACTTCTCCTGATGCTGTTTGGGGCCCACAGCCTCTCCTTTGCACCAAGGACCAACTCACAAAGTCTGTCCACAATGGTTGGCGCCTCCAGTTCACTATGTCTTGTGGCCCCCAAGCCATGCCAAATTTGGTCTTGTGACCATGGCCACCAAACTTCATGGCCAAGGACCCCCTTGTCCTCCTCCTGCATGGTCCCATTCCCCCATCCCCTTCTTCTCCACACAGTGTTTCAGCTGGAGTTGCTGCTTTCGGCCGTGAGAACCGGATTCCATTGCAGCTGCTACTTCAGCACTGTGAGTCCAACCAGGATCCTCCATGAGCCACACACACGGGGGGAAATGGTGTGAGCAGTCACCCTATCCCGCCTTCCCAGCACATTCATGTGCTCCCCCCAGAGGCCTTTTGAACCTTCTCCTCCAGGTCCCCTGGGGAAGAGGCTCCAGGCTCCTCCAGTGCCCCCTTCTGTCCTTGACTTCTGGTGTGTACTTTGACTGACAAATAGTAGAATTTTTTTTTCTATTATAAATGTGAAATGTTGGATAAGAAGAAGAAAATTGAGGATTAGACGTATTGCATGCTTCTTTCCAAAGAAAGCAAGCATTAAAAAAGTAAATCAGTTATTCTCCATAGTCAGTATAACCAAAATGAATAATGGTCCTCAAAAATTCACTCTTCCTTCATCCATAGTAATAATGCTTAAGCTCAGAGAGGGCTGTGTCAATTTAGAGACAATATTTCTTAACCTTCCTTCAGACTGATGGTGGTGGTGGTGTGCCATCCAATCGGTTCTGACTCTTAGGCACTGTATGGGGTTTCCCGGGCTGTAAATCTCTACGGGAGCAGAAAGTCTCATCTCTCTCCCAAAGAGCTGCTAGTGGATTCAAACTAGTGAACTTCCATCTTGCAACTGGAAGTTTAACCCACTATGCTACCAGACGTCCTTTCCTTAAGGCTTTGTTGTTGTTGTTAAGTGCCGTCAACTTCCTCAAAGTGACACTGTATAGGGTTTCCAAGGAGTGACTGGAAGCTTTGAACCACCAACCATGTGGTTAGTAGTGCAATGTTTATCCTATAGTACTACACCAGGATTCCTTCCTTTCAGTACTTAGAAAAGAATAAAAGAGGAGCTTGTGTTGGATGGTGAAGATGTCCTACATTTTACAAACATCACTTCTATTTCATCACAACTGCCATAGCTAAATGCTACAACCATATCTAGCCTTAGAGAATCCTTCAAGCCTTCAAGCTGAGACTTGAAATATTTCTTCTGTTCTTTCAATTAGAGAAATGCTGAGAATGTTCTTACCTTTGAGTTTTCCAACTCCTGGAGTTTGCCCATTTCATTATATTATACTACTGTTTCTTCTCAAGCTGTCCTTTGAAATATTCTGTTCACCTTTTTTTCAACATTTCTCCTATTCACTTTAGTTACTCTATGTTTAAAAGCAAATTCTAGAATCTCTTCTAACACCTACTTTGGTCTTTTCTTTCTTTTCCATGTTTTTAGTCACCTTTTACCTTCTCCATATGATGCTCTTGATGTCACCTCAGAACTCCTATGGTCTTCAGTCATTAGTGTCTAATGAATGAAATCTATAGCTGAGATCATCTGTAAATTCATGTGAGATATACACAAGGTTGTATTCTGTATAGTGTAGACTCATTTTAATTTTCTTCAGCTTTCTCAATATTAATTAGCAGTTGAGGATCAGCCTTGGCCTTGTTTTCGCTGATGACATTCAGCATCTCCATCATCTCTTCTCACAGATAAAGTCAATTTTATTCCTCTGTAATCCATCTGAGAGACCCATGTATATAGTCACTGTTTGTGTTGCTATAAAAATGTATTTGCGATGCTGAAGTCCTTGGTTTTTCAAACTTCAATCATGCAGTCTGTAGCATAATTTCTATTACCTAGACCATATTTTCCCTCTTTTTTGTTGATAACTTTCCCATTCAAATTACTAGTAATTATCAGTGCATCTTGATTGCACATTTGGTCAGTTTCAAACTGAAGAAGTCAGTTGTTGTTGTTGTGAAGTGCCGTCGAGTCAGTTCCAACCCATAGCAAGCCTGCATCGGGTTTCCAAGGAGCAGCTGGTGAGCTTGAACCACCAACATTGCAGTTCAAACAGCTTTGTAGTCTGGCTCATTAAGCCACAGTGCCACACCAGGACTTCGAAGTCAGTAGGAGCTCTTCAGTTTCTTCAGCATAGGTTTTAGTGTTTGGTGTATACATTTAAATAATAGTTATTTAAACTGGTCTTCTTTGTTGTTGTTAAGTGCCTTTGAGTCAGTTCCAACTCCAAGAAATCTTGTATAGGGTTTCCAAGGAGCAACTGGTGAGTTTGAACTGTCAACCTTGTAGTTCCAATCAAGCTTATGGTTCAGGGCTTTATCCCACAATGTCACACGTATAAATATTCTCCTATGTCAGACAGCAAGATAGATCTTGTCATTCACAGAATAGTTAACCGTATGTTTGTCTGATTCAAAATCTCCCATTTCAGCTGGTAAGGTACTATAGAATAAGCACTGGACTACAAAATGCAAGGTTGGTGGTTGAAACCACCTCCTCCAGCCACTCATTGGAAACCCTATACAGGGTCGCTGTGGGTCAGAACCGACTACACAACATTCAACAACAGCAATTCCTAGACATCAATCTTTATATGTTCCATTGAATTTTTGACAACTTCCTATTTTCCTAGATTCATATTTTGTGCTTTTCATATTCTGATTATTAATGGATGTTACAGCTGTTTCTCCTCATTTTGAGTTGTGCCCTATCAGCAAATGAAGACTGTAATCTTTGCTCCATCCACATCACTCATGTCAACTCTGCTTTGAGGAGAGAGGTCTTTTCCAGTCCTATTTTCAGTGTCTTCCAAACTGAGAAGCTCAGCTTCCAACACTATATTATATCAGGGAATGTTATTTGTTGTTAACAAGGTTTTCAAGGACTAAGTCCTCAGAAATTGACCACATGTTTCTTCTTCTAGTCTGTTCTTAGTCTGGAAGTTCATCTGGAACCTTCCCAACCTGGGTGGCCCTTCTGGTATTTGAAACTCCAGTGATATTGTTCCCAGCATCAGAGCAACACAGAAGTCAACACAGTCCAATGAACTGCCAGACAAGTGGGTAGACATCTGTAGTATAACATTGGTAATATAAAAAGAAACATTATGTAAAATAGATACAAGATCATTGGTGACAGTGATAGGTGCCATTGAATCAGTTCCTATTTACAGCGACCCTGTAGGGTTTCCGAGGCTTTAAACATCACAAGAGCAGAAAGCCTCATCTTGTGGTTTGAAGTCCAGTGCTTATCATATGGACCTCCCCTGCTCCCAAATATAATATATTATTATTATGTCAGGCATAATATTAGTATAAGGTGAGATATTCTTTTAAAGAATCCTCTGTGAATCAGCTTTCAATCAAACAATAGACAAGCCTATAAAGTGAAAAATAATGCCTGTGAAGAGGATACTCCTCAAAACAATCACTCATCTAAGATCAAAAGGGAAGCATTTGATAAAATAACAAAACTCAGAAGGCAAGAAGGAGCAAGAAAGAAGAAGGCCTGGAAACAGGAAACCCAGGGAGGAAGTGGTAAGAGTATGATACATTGAGTGGATCACAGCTAATGTCACAGAACAAAATGTATATAAATGATTGAGTGGAAAACTAATTCGCCCTGTAAACTTTCACCTAAACCATAACAAAAGGTTCAAATAAAGTTTTTAAAAGAATCCTCTGAAAGAAACCACTAATTTACAGAGGTTACAATATGTCATTCAAAATTTACTTTGTAATACACCAGAAACAAAAAATGGGGTCAGGACACATAAAACAAAATTAGCAAAAGCTCATAGCCATGAAAGCTCACGATGATTCAGTATTCTCGTCTCTCTAGTTTTGTGTAGGTTTGAAGATTTCTGCAATACAAAATTAAATTATAGCATTTCAAGTCCAAGGATTTAGATAGAGTATTGTTTTAGTAATGCAGGGTCTTTCCAACTCTGAACATGTCTCTAATCTATAAGATCATAATCATAATAGATGAGAGTAATGTGCAGTCTACTCAATCCCTGTAAGCAAAGAATGCTTCCTGAAGACTCTTGAGTAAGCTATTAAAGCCACAAGAATATCCCGACCTTTATCAATGTATGCTTATCTTGGTGTATATAGTCCAGTCCTTTTCCAGGTTAAGGAATCCTGGTGGCTCCATGGATTAAGCACTGGTCTGTTGGTGGTTCAGACCAACCAGCTGATTCCTCAGAGAAAGAGGAGGCTGTCTGCTTCTGTAAAGAGTCACAGTCTCAGAAAGCCTATGGAGTCATACACTGTGTCCTCTAGGGTCGCTTTGAGTCAGTGGGTTGATTGGATTGGTTCCCCAGATTCATTGATACAAATTGTTCGTCAACCTTCAATAGAAAAAGGAAGCTAAAGAGAGCCTAATCCAAACTAGGATCAGCAACAGCACATTTACGTTTCTCTCCATCTCCTGCCCCGCACACAGAGTTGTCAGATCATAGTTGGGAAAGGAAAATTAGCTAGTATGTAATTGTAGTGTTAAATTTCACTGAATGAGGGAATTCCCATTGAGAAATGCCACGATGAATAGCAATAGTGAATTGAGAATGCTTTTTGTATTGAGTTGATGCTACATAAACTACACAGCAGTAAAGTGATGTTTATAAACAGAGATAAGCAAACAGATATAGTCATGAAAATATGTTTATTAAGAGAGCTGTACCTCGCTTCTAAAGATTCCTGGTGTGGTGCTTTAGGATAAGTACTGAACCACTAACCACAAGGTCGGCAGTTCAAACCCACCAGTCACTCCTTGGAAACCTTATACAAGGTCTCTATGACTCAGAACCCACTCAATGGCACTTAACAATGAAACTTTGCTTCTAAGGAATCCTGGAAATACAACAGTTAAGGGCTTGACTGCTAACAGAGAGACTGGTGATTTGAAGTCATCCCATAGCTCTGAAGGAGAATGCCTTAGTGATCTGCTTCTAGAAATAATGTGCTGGTTGTTATATGGCCCTGAGTGAGTTCTGACTCATAATGACCCATAAGACAGAGAAGAACTGCATAAAAAGCCCTGCTGACCCCTGTCACAAGGGGTCTCAATGAGTCAAAATCAATAACAACAACCAGGCTTCTAATTTGTAGCCAAGACTCAGCCAGTCTCCCAGTTCAATGACAATGTTGGTTTCACCATGCAAGGGTTTTACTGTATAAAGTCAAACACTTCAAGCCACTTGGTAATCATCTGCCACTTGATAATTTCTGTAAGTGATCTGGATTTCCAGTGTGGCGATGTAGGATCACCACAGGACTGTGAATCACAAAGTCAGCAGTTCAAACCCACCAGCACTTCCTTGGAAACCCTATACAGGTCATTATGAGTTGACACTTAACAACAGCAATACATGATCTAAAATAAGGAGATAAGATGGAAGAGTTGCTCCCATTGAGTGAATTTAAAATGAAATTCAAATAAATTGTTCATTTTGGTTCTCGTCACAGGTTATATAAAGAGCAGTTGGTGGGTTTGAACTGTTGACTTTGTGATTACCAGTCCGGTATTTATCCTACAGCACCACACCAGGTACCCAAACTGCATGCATAAGTGTTGTTGTTCAGTTCTGTCGTCAGTTCAGAGTCAGCGATCCAGTGTAGGGTTTCCACGAAGTTGCTGGCAGGTTTGAACCACCAACCTTGTGGCTGGCTGTCAAGTGAATATCCTACAACGTCACATCAGGGTTCCAAGTTGCATATGTTGCTGTTGTGATTAAGTGTTGTCAACTCAGTTCTGACTCATGGCATCCCTGTAATAGACTTTCTGAGGAGCGGCTGGTGGGATTGAACCACCAAACTTGTGGTCAGCAGTCAAGGGTTTATTGTACTGCACCACAAAGGAATGTTTCAGTATCTCAAAACCTAAGGGATGCTTCTAAACATACTCTTAGACAACGTAAGCATCATATTCTATTTTTGTGTTTCTCTGTAGTAGAAACAGGAGTCCTGGTGTGGCTCTGTGGACTAATGCGCCAGACTGCAAAGCCTTTGGAACTGCAAGGTCGGTGGTTCAAGCTCACCAGATGCTCCTTGGAAAACCTATACAGGGTTGCTATGGGTGATCAACTCAGCAGCACTAAACAACAACATAGTAGAAACAAGTACAACCAAATCTTTGCCAATTATTCTAATGTTATATAAGTACAAATTTCACAAACTTACCCCACAGCATGAAAAAAAAAAAAGAATTATAATAAGACTACAGACCTACTTTCCAAATATCTGAAAATCAAACCTCAAGTAATGCATCAAGGGTTTAAACTACAGCTAGTTATTATCACTAATTGTTGTTGTTAAGTGCCATTGAGTTGGTTCTGACTTATAACGACCCTGTATAGGGTTTTCGAGGAGCAGCTGGTGAGCTTGAACCACTGACTTTGCAGTTGAATCTGACCTTGCAGTTCAGTACATTACCCTGCAGTGCCGTGCTGTGGTGTACAACTTCAACTTCAGGCTCAAGAGTCGTGGTGTGGCACTAGTGAATTAGCACTGGACTGTTAAGCAGTGCTAACTGGTTAACTGGTTTGAACCTACCAGCTGCTCTTTGGAAACCCAATACAGGGTCTCTATAAGCTGGAACTGACTCGACAACATTTTATAGCAACAACTACAATCCATACTTCTTTTGCATTTGGTGAACTTAAGAGGGCCTCAATGGTCTCTCTCTACTCCAGCAGATAAGATCCTCCAGTAAACCATCCCTCCTATCAAGTGGAGTACTTGCTTAGTCCCAGGTAGTGGGCAGCAGCTTCCTGCCACCCTGAAGAATTATTAAAGCAAGCCACCCGCAGGAATTAGGTGGCATCCCACCCTTTTGCTACTATAAAGCCCACTTTCCACAGCCTCTGGTTGTTCATTCTGTTCTCAAGTGCAATCCCTGTGTGGTGTTGTGTGGTGTGTGGTGTCTTCCTTCCTGGGTGATGAGTATATATGACTAAGAGGTTACTGTTCTTCCATCTGTCCAGGGTGAGGTGTTGGTGTTTAACCATCCCTATAGCCCTGGTGTGGCATTGTGAGTTAACGCACTGGACCTAAAGGTCGGTTTGAACCTCAAGGTCAGCAGTTCAAGCTCACCAGTCACTCCTCAGAAACCCTATACAGGGTCACAGGGAGTTGGAATCGACTCAGTGGCACTTAACAATAACACACCCCTGGCAGATATTTCCCTCACTAAAATGGAAGCTGTCGTTGTCGTTATTAAGTGTCGTCGAGTCCGTTTGACCCATAGGGACCCTATATAGGGTTTCCAAGGAGCGATTGGTGAGCTTAAACCACTGGCCTTGAGGTACAAATCAACTTTGCTGTCTAGCCTAGGAGATGACAAACACATGACATTCGCAAATAGCTCATTTCAGGAAAGCACCATTGTCTAAAAGAATGGGACTATTTTTAAGAAGCAGAAGTCATATCTCTTAGTCTTAGTGGATAGTGAAAGAAGCCGAGGGATTCAGGACTGTTGGTAGAATTGCTCCTGAACAAATTTAGCTTCTAAGAAGCCAAAGAGGCATTTGTTGTTGTTAAGTACCATTGAGTCAGTTCTGACCCGTAGCAACCCTGTATAGGGTTTCCAAGGAGTAGCTGGTGAGCTTGAAACACCCATAAAAGAATATTTTATAGGATATCACTGAAGTAAATGAAGAGTAAGATTGTAAGCCGAGAATTCTGGAAAACTAGCCTGGCCTATCCCCTATCTCTCTTTACAGAACCCTCCGAATAGCTGATCCATAGCTAATCTTTGATTCAAACTATTCAACACAAACAACAAATGGTGTGTAACAGCAGCCATACAAATCTACCATAAGAAAAATAGGAGAAAAGTGCACCCAAATTCTCCTCTATAGGAAAAAAGAAAAAAGGAAAATTATGACATAAGTTTAATGTAATTCCAAGAGACTCAGCTAAAATAATCACAATTACCAGGGTGAACGCAGGGAGCCCTGGTAGTGTAGTGGGTTATGAGTTGGGTTGCAAATCACAAAGTCAGCAGTTCAAATTTACCAGTCACTCCCCAGGGGAAATATGAGACTTTTTGCTCCTATATAGATTTATAATCTCAGAAACCCTGTACAGGGTTGCAATGAGTTGGAACTGGGCTCCACGGCACACCACCACCACCACCACCATGTATGTATGTACATATATACAGTAAAACCTGCCAAAGTTGGAACATGTGTAAAGTAGAAACCTGTCCGAAAAGGAAAATTTCTACTATAAAGAGCAACAGAAAAATGGAGAGAGCACACCCTGTCAAAAATGGAAACTTTGTGAGACCTCTAAAAACAAGACATCCTGTTGAGTTCAGGCTATGACAGCTTTGATTCATTCTGTTTATCTGTCTATCTATCTATCTATCTATCTATCTATCTATCTATCTATCTGTCTGTCTGTCTATCTATCTAGCTATCTATCTAGCTATCTATCTGCTGTGAGATTGTTAGGTGCGATCCAGTCAGTTCCAACTCATAAGGATCATTTGTACGATAGAACGAAGCATTGTCAGCTCCTGTTCCAGCCTCACAAAATGAAATCTTTCAACAAGCTGATGCATCACTGGAGGTGCTCACTTGTCTAGGCAAAGACATTTATTTAGAAGACAGCTAACCAATTGGAAGAGACCCATATCTGTGTCCATTCCCAAGAGTGGTAACCCAAAGAATGCAGAAATCATCAGACATTGTCATTAATATCACATGCAAATTAAACACTATCATTAAATTTCACTGAAAATAATTCAAAATGGTTGCAATGGAACATCCACAAGGAATTGCCAGAAATTCAAGCCAAAATTAGAAAAGAAATGGAATGCGGGATGTCACTGTGACATCAGACGGAGCTCAGCTGAAAGGAGAGCATGCCAGAGGGATGTCCATTTGTGCTTTATTGACCAAATCACTGGGGGGAGGGGGAGGGGCATTCTAATTTAGCTGTTATTTATGCATGAATAGCCAAACTTTATTGCCCAAGTAGTCATCCTTCTGGTAGTCTCTTCTTTCAAAGATTTTCAACTACGCAAACATTTTCAACTGTGTAGCTCATGACAACCTTTGAGTAACATTGCGAAGCACGGGTATTTCAAAACACTTCAATATGCATATGAGGAACATATTCATAGACCAAGAGGCAATCGTTAGAACAGAACAATTGGATATTGAATGGTTTAAAATTAAAAAAACAAAGTTCTATCCTTTCACTGTACTTACTAACAACCTGTGATATGAAGATAATACAATCTTGCTTGCTGGGCAATATTTACTGATGAAGATCAAAGACTACAGCCTTCAATATGGGTTGTATCTCAATGTATTGTTGTTGTTGTTGTTGTCAGGTGCCATCGAGTCGGAACCGACTCATAGCGACCCCATGCACAGCAGAACGAAACAATGTCCGATCCTGGGCCAACCTCACTACCGCTGCCACACCCGAGTCCATCAATGATGCCACCTGGCTGATCCATTTCATTGGGGGTCTTCCTCTTTTTCTCTGACCCTCCACCCTACCCAGCATGACATCCTTCTCCAACGATTGTTTCCTCCAGACAATATGTCCAAAGTAGGAGAGACGAAGTTTAGCCATCCTGGCCTCCAAGGAGCACTCTGGCTGCACTTCTTCCAAAACAGATTTATTGGTTCTTTTGGCAGTCCATGGCCCTTTCAGTACTCTCCTCCAACACCACAACTCAAAGGCATCAATTCTTCTACGAATGTCAATGTATAGGAAACAAAAATCCTCACCACTGGACCAATAAATAACATCATGATAAATGGAGAAAAGACTGAAGGTGTCAAAGACTTCATTTGTGAAAGCAGCAGTCATGAAATCAGATGATACATTGCATTAAGCAAATCTGCCTCAAAAGACCTCCTCAAAGTCTTAAAGAGGAATGATATTAGCATGAGGATAATTGTGCACCTCCCTCAGGCCATAATATTTTCAATCTCCCCATATGCATGTGAAAGTTGGACAATAAATAAAGAAGCCTGGAGATAAATGGATGCATTTTAATTTTGATGTTGGAGAAGAATCTTGAAAGTACTCTGGCTGCCAGAGAACACACAAATGTGTGTGGGAAGAAGTGCAACCAGAATGTTCTTTAGAAGCTAGAGTGGGAAGACTTAGTCTCTCATACTTTGGACATGTTTTCAGGAGGGACCAGTCCCTGGAGAAGGACAATGTAAAGATTGTTGTTGTTGTTATGTGCCGTGGAGTCGGTTCCGACTCATAGCGACCCTGTACAGGGTTTCCAAGGCTGTGAATCTTTACGGGGGCAGAAAGTCTCATCTTTCTCCCGCGGAACAGCTGGTAGTTTCAAACTGCTGACCTTGCGGTTCGCAGCCCGATCCGTAACCACTACGCTACTATGAAAAAGAAGTAAATCCCCACAAGATGGACTGACACAGTGGCAGCACCATGGGAACAAACATAGCAAGAGCTGTGAGGATGGGGAGGACCGGGCAGGGTTTCCTTCTGTGAGGATGGGGAGGACCGGGCAGTGTTTCCTTCTGTGAGGGTGGCGTAGAACCGGGCAGGGTTTCATTCTGATGCACATAGGGTCGCTA
Organism: Chrysochloris asiatica; assembly: GCF_000296735.1. Taxonomy (NCBI): domain Eukaryota; kingdom Metazoa; phylum Chordata; class Mammalia; order Afrosoricida; family Chrysochloridae; genus Chrysochloris; species Chrysochloris asiatica. The sequence goes on along the minus strand of NW_006408562.1, from coordinate 17,031,962 downwards.
AGAGTTGGAACCGACTTAACGGCACCTAACATCAACAACAACCAAGCAACCAACCGAAGCCAAACTCACTGCCATCGAATCAATCCAGACTCCTAGTGATCCTGTACAGGGTTTCTAAAGTTGTAAACCTTCTCGGGAACCAAAAGCCTCATCTTTCATCCTCACAGTTTCTGATGGGTTTGAACTGCCTAC
>NW_006408562.1:17024464-17030825 GCF_000296735.1 Chrysochloris asiatica | reverse complement strand
CAACAATACTCTGGCTGGATTTTTCCTCCCATGCATGTATAATTTGAATTAAAACATTATAGAAGGGAACAGGACATTTTAGTACAAACATCTGATGACAAAGTGTGGGCTTTATTTTTCTTTTCATTTTCACCATAATTGTTTTCTTTCTAATCATGAGAATGCATCTTTAAATGATGTTTTCCACCCTCTTCCCAATGTTATCATTAAAATAATAAGTAATTCCATGAATAAAGAATAATAAATCATTCAGGGCTTAAAACACTGGAATGAAATGACTAAATCACCAGGGAAAAACTGGGTGTTCTAATTTAGCTGTTATTTATGCAAGAATATCCAAACTTTAAAACAGTATGAATTTTTTAAAATTATTTATAGAATTTACTGAATTAATTACCAAGTATTGTTCTTGATCAGAGAACTAATTCTATGTTATGTTTAGCTTGTTTTGTTGAATCTGTATCCTAAGTAGAAATGGGGGTGTTTATATTTAAGCAGAAGCAAATAAATATATAGATAATCTACAGAAGAGCACATCTATGTTAAAATGACACTTAGAAACCTCTTCCATTTACCAGTCAATGTTCTGAAATTATAAACTCTGTTTTCTTTTCCTGCCTTCATTTTCCCCTAGATTTGTTGCCTCTTAATGTTGCTAAACTGGCTCCAATTCTTGCACAATAGAATAAAACAATGCCTGGTTGCTGTTGTTGTGTGCCATGGAGTCGGTTCTGACTCATAGCGACCCTGTACAGGGTTTCCAAGGCTGTAAATATTTACGGGACCAGAAAGCCTCATCTTTCTCCCTCGGAACAGCTGGTAGTTTCAAACTGCTGACCATAAGGTTCGCAGCCTGATTTGTAACCACTACGCTACCAGAACTCCTTACTGGTACTCGGTACTTTATCTTTGCAATAATCCTTGGCATGACTAAGTCCACTGTTGTAGGCACCATTTGTTTTGAGTGCCTTCAACCTGGGAGACGCATCTTCTAATACTCTATGAGACAATGGTCTATTGTAATCTATAAGGTTTTCATTGGCTAATTTTTAGAAGTAGTCCACCAGGCCTTTTGTCTTAGTCTAGAAGGTCCACTGACATCTGTCCACCATGAGTGACACTGGTGGTATTTAAAAAACCTATCGTATAGCTTCCATCATCATAGCCTGAGTCCACAGTAAAACAAATTGACATACAGGTAGTGGTTTGTCTAGACATCCACTTCAATGTTTTTCATTCTAACTTTGATTCACAAGTATCTTCCAGTAAACTATGCCTTGTTAAAACAAACCCTGGACTATGCATTGGGCTGCTAACTACAAGATTGGTGGTTTGAGCCCACTAGCCATGGGAGAAACATGAGACATTGGGCTCCTGTAACAATTTACAAGCTTGGCAACCCTATACTGGGTCATTGAACCCGAGCAAAGTTTACAATTCAGAGCTGCAGCTTTCCTTGTAAAAAGGCAGGTTGAATGCATCCAGTGGCTCCTCATCAGAAACACCTGACAGTTTGCTCCTGTACAATCCTAGAAAAGGAAACCATTGTCATTGCGTTGTTCAGAGTAGAAGAGCCCCCACAGGATTTCCAAGTTTGTAAATCTTTAGGGAAGTAGAGTGGCACATCTTTTCCCCTGTAGAGAGGCTGCTGGATTCAAACCAACAGTCTTTCACTTAGTATTCGAACACTTGAACCACTGCACCACTTTATAACCTAGAAAACCCTATCGGGTAGTTTTTCTCTATTCCTGTAAATCCTCATCATTCTTCTTGGGTTCCTTGTGCTCATAGGTTATTTGGTCAACATTAGAGACAATTGGCCATTCCTACTTTCACATTCTTCTCCTCTTAAGGTTTCAAAGTAGGGGCTTAAACAGATTCAACTCTTTGAACAAAATGATTCTCAAGGGACATCCACAGTCCTAACCTTGAACAACTGATAGACCACACCAGATGTTAGGAAATGTTCCCTATCTTTTCTACAACTTCAAACAGGAGTTTAAGTTCCTCCAACTCACTGATGACATATTCAACTTTGCCTTCTCTAATGTACGGAAAACCTGCAAAGCCCAATGCCACCGAGTGAGTTCCAACTCACAGTGACACTGTAGGATGAAGTATGTAATCTCTCTGTTGTTGTTGAGATTACAAATCTTCATGAGAGCAGACAGCCTCATCTTTCTCTCTGAGAGTAGCTGGTGGTTTCAAACTGCTTACCTTGTGGTTAGCAGCCTGACGTATTACCCACTATGGATACCTGGTGTGACACCATAGGATAAGTACTGGACTGCAAGCCACAAGGTCAGCAGCTCAAACCCACCAGCTGCTCCTTGGAAACCCTGAACAGGGTGGCTATGAGTCTATATGGACTCCATGACATTTAACAACCACAATATGCCACTAGGATACTTGGTGACTAGTATAAAGCCCAAAGCCATTGAGTTGATAGTGGCTCATAGTAACTCTATCTAACTTTTATGAAAATATGCATCTTCATGGAAGCAGCCTGACCTTTCTCCCACAGAGCATCTGGTGGGTTTGAACCACTGATCTTGTGGTTAGCAGTCCAGTGCCTAACCCACCAGGGCTCCTTGGTTATTAGTATTGCTGTTGCTAAGTGCTGTCAAGTTAGTTCTGACTTACAGCAGCCCTGTGTAGGGTTTCCAAAGAGCAGCTAATGGCTTTGAACTGCCCACCTTGTGGTTCAAAATCCAGTGCTGATCCTAAAGCGCCACACCAGGAATCCAACTAGTATATTGTTGTTGTTGTTGTTGTTAAGTGCCGTAGAGTCGGTTCCAACTCACAGTGACCCTGTATAGGGTTCCAGGGATTGGCTGGTGAGTTTGAACTGGTGACCTTGCAGTTCAAACCGACCTATCATTCTAGTGCTTATCCTACAGTGCTACACCAGCAGTCTGACTAGTATATTGTTGTTGTTGTTAAGTGCCGTAGAGTTGGTTCCAACCTATGACAACCCTATATAGGGTGTCCAAGGAGCAACTGGTGAGTTTGAACCACCAAAGTTGTGGTTCAAACTGACCTTACTGTCTAGTACATTATCCGGCAGTGCCACACCAGTACTTTTATATATAACTAGTAAGTACCGTGGAGTCAATTCCGACTCATAGCGACCCTGCACAGGGTTTCTGAGGCTGTAAATCTTTACTGGAGCAGAAAGCCTCATCTTTCTCCCACGGAACGGCTAGGGGTTTCAAACTGCTGACCTTAAGGTTAGCAGCCTGATTCGTAACAACTACGTTACCAGAGCTCCTTAACTAGTATATAGTGCTAGGTTAACAATGCTGTTGTTAAGTGCTGTCAAGTCAATTTTGACTCATAGTGACCCTGTATAGGGATTCCAAGGAGTGGCTGTTGGGTTTGAACCACCAACCTTGTGGCTAGCAGTCCAGTGCTTATCCTGCAATGCAATAGCCATCAAATATGACTCTTTGCTTTTAACTTTGAGTTAGGCTTTCTAAGGACATACCTGCATCATTGTCCTTGCCAAAATATCATGGTGGCACCGTGGGCTAGGCATTGGTCTACTAACTTAAAGTCATTGGTTTGAAGTCCCCACCCACTCAGAGGGAAACAGTTGAGTCTTACTGCTCGTGAAAAGATGTATGGCCTCAGAAACCCTAGATAGGGTCACTAAGAGTAGTGATCAATTGATGGCAGTGAAATTGTTTGGTTTTTATTCTTGCAATAACTGTTTCTACTTCTAATTGTACTCCTAGTGTGACACTGTGCATTAATGCACTGGGATGTAAAATCAGTTTGAACTGCAAGTTCGGCAGTTCAAGCTCACCAGCCGCTCCTTGGAATCCCTATACAGGGTTGCTATGGGTCAGAACCAACTTGACAGCATTGAACAACAACAACAATGAATTGTAATCAATTGATGGTGAAATTTTTTGGTTTTTATTCTTAAAGTAACTTTTTTTCTATTTCTCTTTAAGCTATTTCACTTTTACTTTGGACTGTTTTCTCAGAAACCTAAATTTTTTCAGAAACATAATATTTTTTGACATGTATGTAAAATGTATATTAATTTTCTTTTACACAAACCAGATAAATTTCTTTTACCAAAACCAGATTAAGTTGAAGCCACAATTTAAAGGGAAATATAAAGTATTTGCAGGATTCCGTACTTTTTTATTTGTATTACATGTCCTCATTAAGGAGCTCTGGTAGCATAGTGGTTACGAATCAGGCTGTGAACCACAAGGCCGGCAGTTTGAAACTACCAGCTGCTTCGCAGGAGAAAGATGAGGCTTTCTGTAGCCTCAGAAACCCTGTTCAGGGTCACTAAGGGTCGGAACCTACTGGAAAGCACTTTAACAACAACAACAATTCCTCATTAGCTTTCCAAAGGTATCTGATTAGGCTTGCAATAAAAGACTTGCATATAATAAGGTATTAAAAATAACAAGTTTTGGAAACCTTATACTTCAGATCAAATATCTAAACTGTATTCTCTTGGCAAAGACAAGCTTTGTTTTTTGCGCGTGCTTTGGGTTTTTGGCTTTTTCCCTTCCTTCAAATTGGAAATAATATTATCAAATAATCATTGTAGGGAAAAACAGTATTCTATATATATATATTATATTGAAGACATAAGACATGAGATCTAAACATGAAATTTTTCCATTTTTTCCAGGTAACTGCTCTGTAATTGTGCTGTATTCATCCTACTTTTCCCACTGTGGACTTTAATGACACCTTGACTAGATTCAGTAATTTTCCACTCAGTTTTGCTTGTTTGAAAAATCTTGTTTTGAGCCGCAAAAAGTCAGCCTGTTGTGACACTGGTGAAGCACAAGTAGGAAAGAAGGGACCACTGTGCTCTACCTCCTTCTGGCCTGATCCAGGTACTATCTCATTCATCCTGATGGGACAAAGAAAAGGAAGTGGTAAAAAGGCAAATCTCTTATCTTTGGGCTCCCTAGAGAAGCAGAAGTAATTAGATAGATAGATAGTAGTAAGGAAGAGAGGCAATGGAGGAAGAGAGGGAAGAAGAGAGAAATAAATGGAGGGAGAAAGAAGGAAATACTCAAGGAAATGGATTGATTTTAAGGAATTAGTACATACAATGCTGTTGTTGTTGTTAGGTGTCATTGAGTCAGTCCCAACTCATAGCGACCCTATGCACAACAGAATGAAACACTGCCCAATCCTGGGCCAACCTCACAATTGTTGCCATGCTTGAGCCCATTGATGCTGCCACCTTGCCAATCCATCTCACTAAGGGTCTTCCTCTTTTTCTCTGACCCTCCACCTTACCAATTTCCAGCACTATATCTGACCGTGTTTCTTTGCTATTCATAAGGTTTTCAATGACTAAATATTTGGAAGTAGTTTGTCACTCTTTCTTCCTAGTCTGTCTTCATCTGCAAGTTCATCTGAAACCTGTCCACCATGGGTGACCCTGCTGGTATTTAAAATACTGGTGGCATAGCTTCCAGAATCACAGCAAATCACAAGCCACCACAGTACGACAAACTGACACATGAGTGGTGGTCATACAATGTAGGGGCTGGTAAGTCCAAAAGGAACCCTGGTGGTGCGGTTGTTAAAGACCTTAAACTGACAAAAAAGTCAGCAGTTTGAACCCACTATCAATTCTGTGGTACAAAAATGTGACCATCCACTTCCACAAAAGTTTGCTCTTGAAAAATCATCTGAGGCAGCTCTTCTCTGCCCTGTGTTGCTGTTGTTGTTAACTGCCATTGAGTTATGACTCAATGGATAGGGATTCTGAGGAGCAGCTGGTGGGTTTGAACTGGCGAGCTTGTGGTTCACAATCCAGTGCTGATCCTACAGCACCACACCACTACTCTATCCTGGAGTGTCACTGTAAGTCAGGATCCACTCCAAAGTGGCTGGTTATTGTTTGACAAGTCCAAAATCTATAGATCAGATAGCAGGCTGGAGATTCTTGCAGTCTTATATACAAAATCCCTTAGGTTAGCGGTGGAAAGCGTGAAAAGTAAGGAAGTTCTGATAGAATGTCTATTTGTAGCTTAAAGATTGGAGTTCGATAACATTGGGTTGCTAACCATGAACTCCATGGTTCAAATTCACCACCTGTTCCTTGGAAACCCTATACAGAGTTGCTATGAGTTGGAACTGACTTGATGGCACTGAGCAACAACAATAGTAACACACACATATATAAAGTATACATATGTATTTATATATATGCTGTTGTTATTATGTGCTGTTGCATCAGTTCCGACCCATAGCGACCCTGTATAAGGCTTCTGGTGAGCTTGAACCACTGACCTTGCTGTTCAAATTGACTTTGCTTTCCAGTGATTGCAAGGTCAGTTTGAACTGCAAGGTTGGCTCAGAATACAGA
>NW_006408562.1:16989697-17024029 GCF_000296735.1 Chrysochloris asiatica | reverse complement strand
TCATTCTCCCACAGAGCAGCTGGTAGTTTCAAACTGCTGACCTTGAGGTTAGCAGCTTGACTTGTAACCACTACGCTATCAGGGCTCCTTCTCTGGACTGGATGAGGTCTATCCCCATTATGGAGTCTTAATCTACTTTATCTAAGACTAACTACTACTAACTACTAGCTAACTAACTACTAACTACTTTTACTAACATGAAAACTCTTCATAACAGCAGGTAGGTTAGTGTTTGAGCAAACATCGGGGTACTACAACCTAATCAAGTTAACACAAAATTAGCCATCATATCTCTTGTCCCTGGCTTGGAGGAAATTTTCGCTTTGTTTGACTTACATTCTTCTCTACCAAGGCCCTCCATGTCCCTGGCTCCCAAATGTGGCCTGTCTTGTATAACTGGTGTTGTATGCACGAGGGTGTTCTAGTTCCAGCTCTCTCTCTCCCATCAACACTTCTGACCTGCACTCCCTCAGAGTGGTGGGCTTTCTTTACCTACCATGTGACCTTTTGAATGGGGTACTTGGGTAAGGGCTGACTTGATTCAGAGTGAACCAGTATATCCTGCATGGTCCAAACAGGAGATGGCAGCTCTTTCCACTGCTCTGAGGACACAAATTAAAAAATCAATTCCCTTGACTAAGTTCACAGTGCCACCTCTCATCTCAAGTTGCTGGACCTCTTCTCTGAGACCTGTGCTATATTGATATTGATATATTGATATGATTATATCTTGATATTATGTCTACTGATATTATATATATAATAATATATATTACTGAAAATACCATGGCTTGGGTCAGGCGCACCTTAGTCCTCAAGCTGACATCTTTGCTCTTCAACACTTTAAAAAGGTCTTGTGCAGCAGATTTGCCTAATGCAATATGTCATTTGATCTCCTGACTACTGCTTCCGTGAATGTTGATAGTTGATCCAAGAAGAACGAAGTCTTAGACAACTTCACTCTTCTCTCCGTTGATAAAAATGTTGTTTATTGGTCCAGTGGTGAGGATTTTTGTTTTCTTTACATTGAGAGGCAATCCCTACCAAAGGCTGTGCTCCTTGATCTTCATCAGTAAATATTTTAAGTCCTCTTCACTTTCAGTAAGTAAGGTGGTATCATCTGCATATTACAGGTTGTTAATGAGTCTTCCTCCAATTCTGATGCCATGTTTTTCTTCAGATAATCCAGATTCCTGGATTATTTGCTCAGCATACAGGTTGAATAACAGGCTCTGGGTGGGAATTCCTGAGCTGGGATGTGTGGGCTTGGTGTCCACATGGAGTCAGGTTTGGGAAGAAAAGGAGACATGCTCCATATGGTGTCTCCAGTCTAACTCCTGCCCTGGGTCCCCAAATATTAATGACTAATCAGAACTAGGAAGTCTGGCATGGTGTTGCGTGTTAATGTGCCAGACTGCAAGGTCGGTTTGAACCACAGGATTGGCTTGAACTGCAAGGCCGGTGGTTCAAGTTTACCAGCCGCTTCTTGAAAACTCTGTAGAGGGTCGCTATGGGTCAGAACCAACTTGACAGCACTTAACTACAACAACAACAGCAATGAAGGCAATAGCCACGGCCACAAACCTTACTCTTCTCACCAGGATGAAAGACCTTACCCATCTCATCCCATTCCTTATACTGGGATGGGGAAGGTTGTGAATTCAAAATGGTAGTTAACAGTTGTTGTGAAGTGCCGTCAAGTCGGTGCTGAGCCATCGTTAACAGTTGTTGTTGTTGTGAAGTGTAGTTGGTTCTGACCCATAGTGACCCTATATAGGGTTTCTGAGGAACAGCTGGTGAGCTTGAACCTTGCAGTTCAAAAGGCTTTGCAGTCTGGCGCATTAACTCACAGCGCCACACCAGGACTCCATATGGTTAACAGTATAGTTAGTACAGTCCATTTAAAACCTATTTTTCTTAGTTAAGCCTAAAAGTAAGTGGACAGTAGGTTCCAATTGCTGGCAACTGCCACAGCACCCTGAACTTAGAATGCAAGAGTTCTTGGTGTGTGTTTTGTACTCAACTCTCAGCATTTATGAAACTCTGGGGAAATAGTTAGAAATCTCATCAGCGTCTTAGTACAGAAATGTTTGTCAGTGGCAAGTCTGTGTGAGAAGCAGAAGGGAAGAAACAGTGAAGACAAGAAGACCATATACAAATGCGTTGAAGTAATAGTGTAATGAATTGTGTTCCAACAAAATATGTGTCAACTTGGCTGGGCCATGATTCTCAGCAATGACCCCCATGGCATGACTTGCTGTGATAAACCAATAAGAAGATTAAGTGTGGGATTTTTGTTATTAAGTGCCTTTGAGATGGTTCCAACTCATAATGACCCTATGTAGGGTTTCCAAGGCTTTTTAAATCTTTGTGGAAGCAGAAAACCTCATTCCCCTCCCTCCCCCGCCACGGAGCAGTTGGTGGGCTCAAATCACAGATCTTATAGTTCATAATTCAATACTTACCATACCACCCCCAATCTCATCATGACCTTGATCCTATGTAAGAAAGATTCCCAGGGGTGTGGTGTGCAATACCTTTATCCTACAAGAAATAAAAGGAGAAAAAAATTAGCAGAGAAAGAGAGACTCACAAGAAAGAAGAGCCAGGAATGGGGTACATCCATTGGACTTGGGGTCCCTGCACTGAGAAGCTTCTAGATCCAGGAAAAGATTGATGTCAATACACATGGAGAGCTCAAAGAAATGCTGAGTCTTCAGCTGCTGAAAGGTGACAAGGACCTTTCCCCAAAATCAGGACTCTGAATCTGGATTTCTACCCTCCCAAACTGTGAGAGAATAAATTTCTGTTTCTGGAAGCTATCCACTTGTGGTGTTTCTATTCTAGCATTACTAGAGAACTCAGACAAATGTCAAGGCAACAGAGAAATAGCGAAGAGCAGATTAGACATACATCGTTAAGAAGAGTCAGTAGGCCTTGGAGGCTCATGCACTATAGGAAATGTATGAGAGGGCATCAAAAATTCACGGAAAATTTGAATTAAATTATGAAAATTTTCTACAAACTTCTGAAGCACTTTCATAGCAAAAAAGACTATAAAAACCAATACTAAGAAAATGGATGATCTGCCTTGTAAACTTTCACTCAATTCACAATAAAAACTTTAAAAATAAATAGAATCAAACTGTAACCAATAATAATCATAATAAGGCTTCCATAACATCACCAAAGTTTTCTGGGCAATAAACAAAAACAAGATAGAATTAGGAGTGTTTAGAAGGACATTGGTTTGTCCTGAAAAGAATGAAAATAATTAAATCTATGTTGTATATAAACCAAAGGAAACTAACTCATCAACACCATTGCATGGATGATAAATTCCACCAATGCTTCAATCAGTAATTTTTTTTTTTTTTAGAAAGCAACAATAACATAAAAACTATACATGTACGTATTAACAATAAAACAGTCATTCCTTGAACAAGCAAGCTATCTTAACATTTTATGGCATGTCAGATAGTAAATCTTTTACAGTTGTGTTCTCCTGGTGCATGAAACAAACCACTAATCATCAGCTCTCCAGTGACTACTTACAAGGTTCATAGAGAGTCTCCTGTTGTTGGTGGTGGTACTGTTGAGTCTCTACCAAATCATAACAACCCTATGCATATCAGGATGAAACACTGTCTAGTCCTGCACCATTTTCACAATTGCTGTTACGTTTGAGTCCATTGGTGCTGCCACTGTGTCAATCCATCTAGTTGGGAGGAAGGAGTCTTCCTCTTTCCTGCTGTCCCTCCACTTTACCAAGCGTGATGTCCTTCTCCAAGAACCGGCTCCTCCTGATAATATGTCCAAAGTATGAGAGACAAAGTCTCACCATCCTTTCTTCTAAGGAGCACTCTGGCTGTTCTTCCAACACAGATTTGTTTGCCCTTCTGGTAGTCCATGGTACTTTCAATATTCTTCTCCAACAACAAAACTCAAATGCATCTATTCTTTTGCGGTCTTGCTCATTCATTGTCTAACTTACACATGCGTATGAGCATATTGACAATACTATGGTTTTGTTCAAGGGAACCTAGTCCTCAAAGTGACATCTTTGCTCTTTAACACTTTGAAGAGACTTTTTGCAGCAGATTAGCCTAATGTGATATGTCATTTGATTTCTTGACTGCTGCTTCTATGAATGTTAATTGCAGATACAAGCAAAAAGAAGTCTTTGGCAACATCAATTTTTTTTCTCCATTTACTATGATGTTATTTATTGGTCTAGTTATGAAGATTTTTGTTTTCTTTGCACTGAAGTGCCATCTATATTGAAAGATATGGTCTTTGATCTTTATCAGCATTTCAACTTTGCTTTCAACAAGTAAGGTTGTGTCATCTGCATAGCTCAGGGTGTTGAAGAGTCTTCCTCCAATCCTGATGCCATGCTCTTCTTCAAATAATAGGCAAATGGCTAAAACCCTGGCACACCCCTTTCCTTATCTTAAGCCATTCAGTGTCTCCTTGTTTTATTCAAACAACTGCTTCTTGGTCTATGTACAGGTTTCACATGAGCACAATTAAGTGTTCTGGAATACCCATTCTCCACAATATTATCCATAGTCTGTTATGATCCACACACATGGATGCCTTTGCATAATCAATAAAGGACAAGCAAATACCTTTCTGTTGTTGTCGGCTTTCAGCCAAGATCTGTCTGACGTCAGCAATCATTCCCCTCATTCCATGCTTTCTCCTGATTTGGGCTTGAATTACCGACAGCTCCCTATCAAACTACTAGGGCAATCATTTTTTGTATTATGTAAATTTTATTTGTAAAATTTTACTTGAATATGTTATTGATGATATTGTTTGAGGATTTCTGCATTTGGCTGGGTCACCTTTCTTTGGAATGGGTACAAGATTTCCTACCTCCTATCTAAGCCTATGACTAAAAGGAAGTAGGAGTCTCTGCATCTTTATAGGGAACAGTTGTTTTGCTGTCCGTATTAGGAGATTCTTCCTGACAACAGTAGCCTAAGTGTGTGTCGCTAGAACATTGTTATGTGCCACCAAGTCTATTCCGATTCATAACAATCCCTTCTGATAGAGTAGACATGAACTGTCTCATAGAATCACAAGGTGGGCAGTTCAAACCCATCAGCTGCTCCTCAGGAACCCTATACAGGGTGATTATGAGTAGGAACCAACTTGACAGCACTTAACAAGAACAATCTTCATGAGAGTAAATTGCCAGATCTTTTTCCCACAACACCATTGAGGACCACTGGCTCCCATAGCACCATTTGCTAACCACCAAACTTTTGGTTATAGCTGAGAGCTTAGTCATTGAGGTTCAAGGGCTCCTTTTGCTAGAACTTCCTTCCCCCAACTTATAGAGTAGAAGTTTTTGTGATGTCTCAGTACTAGAATTGGAGTCCTGGTGTGGCGCTGTGGGTTAATGCGCCAGACTGCAAAGCTATTTGAACTGAAAGGTCGGAGGTTCAAGCTCACCAGCGGTTCCTTGGAAACCCTACACAGGGCCGCTATGGGTCAGAGCCGACTCGATGGCACTTCACAACAACAACAAGTACTAAAATCAAGGACAAAGCACATGGCCTAGGGCTAGACCAGTTACTACATCCTCTCCCAAGGTTTGGCACAGAGGTGGGAATGGGACCCAATTTGAGCAGAGGAGTGAGTACTTGGAATTCCATGTTGTTGTTGTGTGCTGTTGAGTCTGTTCTGGCTCACAGCAACTCAGTAGAGGGTTTCTGAAGCTATAAATCTTAACAGGAGCAGAAACCGGATCCTCCTCCTGAGGATTTTCTGATCATTGGAACTGCTGGCCTTGTAGTTAGCAGCCAATGCGTAACTGCCTACGCCAACGGGGCTCCTCAGAAACTCTCCAGAGTTTCTAAGAGGCTATTTCACTGACTCCATGTGTAAAGTAGTGAAGTTTGAAGCCTCAATTGTTATCTTCATTCCCAAAGGGCACAGCCTGACTGTTAATAGAGGCAATATTAAAAAGTACAGCCAAGAGAGGAAGAGAAGCATGGTCCGATGCTAAATATGTTGTTTTTATTAAGTGTCATCAAGTCGGTTCTAACTCATAGCGACCCCATAGAGGGTTTCCAAGGAGCAGCTGATGAGTTTGAACCATCGACCTTATGGTTGAAACTCATCTCGCGGTCCAGTACTTTATTCCACAGTGCCACACCATGCCTGGGTTTTTCAGTTGCATGAGTCAATACAGCTTCCCTTTTTGCTTGGTTCAGCTTGGATTACTTTTTCTATCACTTGTATTTAAAAAACATCTTAATTTCAATACCAGTATGATGTTCAGAGTATAGGACATATTATCCCTACTTATTGCATTTACTTGGTACCTGTTATATGGTAGACACAGTCTTTGATAATGGGATCGTACAGTCTAGTTAGGGAATAAACAACAAAAGAAGCCAACAATCCTTAAATGCCAAATAAGACATGACAGCAATGTGGCAAACACCAAGGTGTAGGAAATGAGAACACAATAAGTCAGCATCTATCATAAATGATGCCCCTCACTATTAGAACTGCTAAGATTGTGAGGCGCAACTGTTATTTTTTACAATCTATGGGATTTTTTGTCTGTTCTATTTTAGGTATATATTGGTCAACCATTAACTCCCACATTGCCTGCATAAAAAATTCCTACAGTATCACAAACTGTCATCTAAATGTATCTAAGTTTATCTAAGCGTCTCAAAGTGAGCTAAAGTAAAAAAAAAAGCAAAGGAAAAAAAGGACAATGTATAGTAAGGACTTGGGTTTCACTTCCCCAAATTTCAGCAAAATTTAACTATTGCAAATGAGGCAATGAATTTTTACAACATTTTATCTTGAAATAATTATAGATTCACTGGAAGTTGGGAAGGGGAGGCGGGAAATGTACTAGAAGATCCCATGTTCCTTCCACTCAGCCTTCCCCAATGACAATACCCTACGTAACTACCCACAGTAAAATAAAAACCAGTGGCAAAGACAGCATAAGGCACAAAACTGGTTAGGATTTCAATAGCTTTGCAAGTATATGTGTGTATGTTTATTCCATTTTGTCATCTCTGTAGATTTGTCATCCATGACCATAATCAAGATTGTATGTGTATAGCTGTATTCCATTTTATCATTCATACAATTGTTTCATCAGCAGAATACACCTCACTGCTGCTCCTCTATGTTGTTATGTCATCAAGTTTTACTCATAGTGACCCTGTATAGGGTTTCCAGTTAGTGGCTGGTGAGTTTGAACCACCGACCTTGTGGTTCACACCAACCTTGCGGTCCAGTGCTTTAACCCACAGCACCACACCAGTACTCCTCTATATCTACCCACATTTTCAAGTCTTGACAAACATCAATTTGTTCTCCATCTCCACAATTTTGGCAACTTAATAATGATATATCAAAGAATGAGCTACGATTCAGACAGTATATAATCCTCCAAGATTAAATTATTTTCACTCTTTATAATTCCCTTGGGATCTGTCCTAGCTGCTTCATATACCAAATAGTTTGTTCCTCTTCATTGTTGAATAGTATTCCACAGTATGGATACGCAAGTGTCAGGTAAGGCATTCAACCTTCAAAGGACATTTAGGTTGCTTCCAGTTTTGAACTCTTATGAATAAAACTGCTATGAACATTTATTTACAAGTTCTTATAGAAAAATAAAATTTCATTTTTATCAGACATTTGCCCAAGAGTGCAATTGGAAACTGACTTTTAAAAGATTAAGTATTCAACAGAATCACACATTTCAAAGCTTTCCTTTAGAAATCCCTGCCTCTGACAGGTGTGGATTTCAAACAACAATATCATTCCTGGTCTCTTTAAGTTCTATCAGGTACAACATCTAAACCTTGACTGAGCTGAGCATAGTTTCTGATTTTGAGCTCAGTATATTAATACTCTCAGAACATGCTGCTTTGACATATACCTCTGAAGGTTAATAGATGGAAAAACAGATCCACAGTCAAAGGAAAGCCCCCTTGGGGATTGGTGCTGGTTTTAAATGCTGCATGCACTCCCACACCCCACTGTATACCTTATTTCCTCCCCTTAAGTCAACTCCCTTCCCTTTGGCCTCCACTTTGAAGTCTTCCCTTACACCCCACCCACACCTCCTCAGAACACCAGTCTCTCCACCTCTCAAAATCATTAGCTTCTCACTGTGCACTTCCAAGCATTGTACATATTGCAATGGCTTGGGTATTATTAGACAATGACTTTTAGCTTGTGTGTCTGTCTCGACTGGTAGGCTGAACTCCTTGAGTATGTATATATCAGCTTTTTGTGCAATCAATCATTCAATATTTCATTAATTCATCCAATAACTATTTATTGAGAGCCTTATAACAATTAGGTTGAGTTTTTAAGAAAACCAGGCACAAAAGGACAAATATTGTGTGATCCCACTTATAGGAATAGGAAAGTCTATAGATAGAAAAAATTATAAGTGGCTATCAGGGGTGAGTGAGATGAGGTATTCTGTTGGGAGTGATGAAAATTATGGAAATGGATAGAAGTAGTGGTTGGACAACATGACAACATTTTAATGTCTCTGAATTATATATATCAAAGATGTTGAAATTGTAAATATTTTGTTGTATTTATTTTTACTATAATTAATCTTTTTCTCCCATTTTAATTGCCTTTTGATCTGTATCCACAGAAATAGGTAATACTTTTTTTTTTTTAATGGTTTGGTTTTGAAGACCCATCTCACCTTGCAACCTACTAAAATTTGTTATGACCGTAAATCAATATTGCAGAAACATTTGTGCTGCCAGGAATCCCCTGGAACACTTTAAAACACAGTTGTGGGCCCTTCCCCACTAGAATCTGGTTTAGAAAGTCTGAGTGGGGTCAAAGAATCAGTGTGTTGCTTAACATGCACAATTGTTGTTGTTGTATGGGCCATGAGTTGGTTCTGACACATAACGACCCTCTGCACAACAGAACGAAGCCCTGTCTAGTCCTGTACCCTCCTCACAACTGTTACACTTGAGCCCATTGCTACGGCCACTGTGACACTCCATCTTGTTGGGAATCTCCCTCTTTTTTATTGACCCTTCATTTTACCAAGCGTGCTGCCCCTTTGCAGGGGCTGGTCCCTCCTGATGTGTCCAAAGTATGAATGACAAAGTCTCGCCATCATGGTCTTATGGAACATTTTGGCTGTATTTCTTCCAATACAGATGTGTTTGGTTGGCATTCCGTGGTACTTTCAATATTCCCCTCCAACACCACAACTCAAGTACATCAATTCTTCTATGATCTTCCTTATTCATTGTCCAACTGTCATGCATGTAAGGCTATTGAAATTGCCATGTCTTGGGTCAGGTGCACCCTAGTCCTCAAACTGACATCTTTGCTCTTGAACACTTTCAAGAGGCCTCGTGCAGCGTAATGCAATAGCTCATTTGATTTCATGGCTGCTGTTTCCATGAATGCTTATTGTGGATACAAGTAAAACGAAGACTTTGGCAACTTCAATCTTTTCTCCATTTATCATGATGTTAATATCCACAATAAGTTCTGTGAAGTGGATGTTATATGATTTGGATACAGTAGTCTTGGCCTGCTTATTCTTTTATCAATTAAAACAAACTTCATGCCTTGGCAGCAGTTGTCACTGTGCTAATACGAATTCACTTTTGCATCTAGGTCTCACTCCATGGCGTTAGCAATTTCTCTATATCTGATATAGGTCCTTCTGGCATTTTCGTTAGCCTTGTAGTTTTCAGTGGAGCCAATCCTTTAATACCTTGAACAATTTTTTGGTTTTGTTTTGGAAAATCATAGTGATTGTCAAGTGCAACATGCCTAAATGTTGAGCAATAACATTCACTGATTTTCCACATTCATGTTGTTTAATAGAGGATCTTTGGTAGTGCCGTGGTTAAGTACTTCTCTGATAACCAAAAGGTTGGCAGTTCAAACCCACCAGCTGCTCCATGGACAAAAGACAAGACAGTCTGCTTCTGTAAAGATTTTCAGCCTTGAAACCCTATGAGGCAATTCTACTCTGTCTTATAGGGTAATAGGTCTGATTTGGGTTTTTGGTGTACTTTAATATTCTTTTATTTCACTACCACATTTATATTTTTTGTATGCCCCTTGCAGCTGCTATCTCTAGATTTTGTTTTGCTGCATTTCAGAGCCATGGTCATATTTTTGCAAGAAAATTAAACAAAGATATAACACTACAACATTTGAGAGTTGCCTGATACACGACATTAGATGCTGCTGCTAGGAGTCAAAGCATACATGTCAAATTGTAAAGTTTTAGATAGAAAGTATAGTGCAGTAAATGATACGCAAGCAACATAGGCAATTGTTGTTGTTGTTAAGTGCCCGCGAGTCAATTCTGACTCATAGCTACCCTGCATAGGGTTTCTCAAGAGCAGCTGGAGAGTTTGAACTACCAACCTTGTAGTTTGCAGTCCAGTGCTTATCTTACAGTGCCACACTATACGCCAGGAAATTGTTGTTATTGTGAATTGCCCTCAAGTCAGTTCTGCAAACACATAGCAAATCTGTCAGGTGTCCATGGAGTGGCTTGTGGATTTGAACCACCAACCTTGAAGTTAGCAGACCAGTGCTTATTCTACAACTCCACACCAGGACTCATGGAGATTCTTATGACTATCCAAATATGTGCATTGTAAGTAGTGTGAGGGGGCTTCAAAAGGTCCTGGACAAATTCCATGATCTTTTCATTGCATTTTAACACAAACTTTCTGAATTTCCACTCATACATGTACTATACCGTTCATTACATGCCTGGTAGCACACTTGCTTTGCATGTAAAAGACATGAGAGACGCTTGTTGAGCCAGGAAGTTGTCAATTTCTCCTATCTGCATATGTTATGCGTGACTGTATTTAACAACCTCCCCTGATGATCATGATCACTTTGTCAGTTTGGGAAACATTGCCTAAAGCAGCCATGCCCTGCCTTTGGGTTTCAGTCTCCTAATGAGGAAGAAACCTGAGGGTACTGATCAATGGCACAAGCAAATTTAACATTTTAAGAGAAGAGAAATTTTAGACAACGTTTCCAAATCTTACAATTTTGAAGTGCTCTCATAATAGAAAGTATAAGAGTTTTCTATTTAGAAACATTTTGATTGCAGTTCCAGTTTCTGATACTTACAAGCTGGATGACCTTGGTCATTTATAAACATTTCAGACAGAATTATTGGATTACTGTGTGCCCAAGGAGTCCTGGTGGTGCAATGGGATAAACTAACCAAAATGTCTGTGATTCAAACTGACCCAGATACTCCATAGGAGGAAGACTTGGAGATCTCCTTCCACAAGATTCAGTCAAGAAAACAAACCCCAGAGGGCAGTTCTACTGGGTCACATGGGAGAACTGACTGGAAATCAACTCAAGGGCACCCACAACAACAACAACACTCCATGCCAGGTAGGGAGCACCAAGGAGCTCATTGTCTTGTTAGGAGAGACAGAAAGAAACATTCATCACTAAGTGTTTAAACTGCCAGAATAGAAGTTTGCAACAGGCTTAGTGCATTCACAGGACAGTACACCCAGATTGTGAAAAGAAAAGAAGGCTTCCTTGAGAACGTGATATCCAACCTAATTTCTTCCATCTCCTGAACCTTTTCTTCTCTCATCCTGTAAAATGAGAATAAGAGCTTTTGCCCAACTAGGTGCTTGTACAGATTAAATAAAGTAACCTTGCACTTCGTTGGCGCTCAATAACTGTTAAAGAAGATGTCTTTTCTGCATTAACCAATACCAGTTACTCTTACATTGACTCCAGCTCACGGTGACTCATGTG
The DNA here is from genome assembly GCF_000296735.1 of Chrysochloris asiatica. Lineage (NCBI taxonomy): Eukaryota > Metazoa > Chordata > Mammalia > Afrosoricida > Chrysochloridae > Chrysochloris > Chrysochloris asiatica. The sequence continues at coordinate 17,012,224 of NW_006408562.1, read as the reverse complement.
ACTAAGAGTAGACCTGTGTTCTAAAGGATTTCAATGACTGATTTTTCATAAGTAGATTGCCAGGTCTTTTGTCTGAGGCCCAGAAGTCAGCAGCGAAGAGGGTATAGTGGAACATAACGTAGAGAGAAGCTGCTCTGAGCGTAATAAGGTATGAAGTAATAATAACTAATGTACCGTCACCTGTCACTTAATGAAGTCTCCTCAGGTTTGCCTCCATTGGGTTTTCGTTTCATTGCACGGTATTTCAGAGCAGGAAATGCCTCCACAGTTTTTTCTGCAGTGCCTCGTCCTGTATGCAATACATACTTGGATGGGACTGAGTACATTTTATTTAAATTAAATTGCTACACACACAAGGTCTCTATTTTTCAAATCTTATAAAGTTATTAATCCAACCAAGACTTCCGTAAAGAGGTTACAGTTCTTCCATTTAATTACCCTGGGTTTATAAGCCGCAAAAGAGGAAATCTGAAGATTGAGGCTCACGTACTGGCCTAATCAGCAGCTAATGAAGATTTAAAATGAAGTTTTCCTGGTTTCCTTCCCTGTAACTAGGAAGCTTGGCCAGTTTTCTGTTTGGAGACTAATTTATTTAGAAAAATCATTTGAAATAATGAAGAATTTTTATTCTCTTCTAACACACATATAGGAAAAGCAGACTTAATAACAATTGACAATCTTAGAAATGTGCATACTGAAAAGGAATGGATTATGTTGTTGCAAAGAAAAAAACAATCTAAAAAAAAAAAACCTCTGTGTGCAATGGTTGATTTGTTATTTTTAAGCTCTTCAAGTAGCTGAAGATTTTCAGTCACTGGGGATTTTTCTTTTGTCTGTGTTTTTACTGTCTTTAGCTTTTATGCTGTGATCACATTTGGAAGATGTTCCTTTGGAGACAAAAGAAACATGCTTTATGATATTTTTAAATGGGAACTTGGCTGAGTTCATTGTAATGAAAATACCTCTATGGTAAGCTGGCATGTATAATGCATTTGAACACTATGTATGGTGAGTACTAGTGATTACTAAGGACTCTTGGTGACACAAATGGTTAAATGCAAACCCCCGCAGTAGGCACTGGGAAGCTGGCCTGGTGATCTGTGGAGCAGCTCCACTTGGAAATACATGGGCACTATACATCGGAATCTACTCTGTGGCAATAATAAACAACCATCATCATAACTGGAGGTTAGAGTTTAGAGGCCTAACATTAAACTCTAACCCAGAGTTTGCAAATGCTGATCCCTAGGCTACTACTAGAGGTTACAGTTATAGAGGCCTTGTTGTTGTTAAATGCTGTTGAGTCAGTTCAAAACTCATAGAAACCCTGCATAGGGTTTCAAAAGAGTGACAGGTAATTTTGAACTACCGACCTTGTGGTTCAAACAACTTTGCCATCCAGGGCATTAACCACAGGACCACACCAGGACAAGCAGACTCAGAGCTTAAGAATGCTGATCCCCGGGCTACATCTACCCTGCCCAAACAGAGCTCTGAAAACAAAACAAAACAAAACTCACTGTCAGTGAGCTGATTCCAACTCACAGAGAGCCCGCAGAACACAGTAGAACTGCCCCCATCAAGTTCCAAGACTGTAAATCTGTAAGAAATAAAGGATCCCGTCTTTCTCCCACAGAGCAGCTGATGGGCACAAACCACTTACCTTTCTATTAGCAACTCCACACTTAACCCACTAAGCCACCAGGGCTACTTATCTAAACATCTTTTCATTGCCTCCTAAATTTAATTTCTGAAATTTCACATTTCAAAAAAGTCCACATTTGTAGTTTGTCTGGAAAAGTAGGTAGAGTTAACAACATCGGACCTGTCTTCCTACATCATCCTGTTTGGCTGAAGCCCAGTGACCCAGTGACAGGTCTCCTCATGAATAGGACTGGAGTGTAGGCTTCAAACCCCAACTGCCTCAGGCACACCTGCCCTTATTTCCTTTTGCTTCTGCAATCTGAATTTGGAAATTCAACTCCATTCCAATACTGGGAGTTTACAGAGAAGGAAATTTACCAAGAGTAAACAGAGCAAGTGAGTTCTGTGGCATGGTACCACTGCATAATAAACAGCCTTGAAGTCTCAGTAACATACAATAGGCATCTGTCTGGCTCACGTGTCTGAAGGTCAGCTGGGTTCATCTGCAGTGACATGCTCTGTTCCACCTGCCACTCTCCTCTCCTCCTAGGACCAGCAGATTTCTCATGTCAATGACAGATATGCACAAGGGCAAAGGGCCACACACAAGCCCTGTTAAGGTCTAGGTTTATAATTGGCACATTGTCACTTCTGTCTCTTTCAACCAGGCAAAGCAATTCACAAGGCTGAACTCGAGTCAAGGGGCAGGATAATGTATCTGGGTATTTTAGAGGGAAGAATTGCAAATTAACAGTCAATTACTGAAGGGTGGGTTAAAGAATTAAAGCCAAATTGTTCATCAACAGATGAAAGGATAAATAAATGTGGCATGCAAATACAATGAACTATTACACAGCTCTAAAGAGAAAAGGAATCCTGATGCATACCACATCAAGGAGGACTCTTGGAAACATTATATTAAGAGAAATAAGTCCATCACAAAAGGACAAATATGGTGTGTACAATCTCACACAAATAAAATAGGCAAATATATTTATTGTTGCTATTGTTAGTTACCATGAAGTCAATGGAGACTCATGATGACCCCGTATGTGCACAGTCAAAATGTGCTCCAGAGGTTTTCAAAGCTGTGACCTTCCGAAAGCAGATTGCCCACCAGGCCAGCCTTTCAAGGTATTTCTGGGTGGGTTGAAACCACCAGTCTTTCAGCTAATAATCAAGTGCTTAACCGTTTCAGCTACTCATGTGCTCCTCAACAAATACATGCTGTTATTGTTGTTACTAAGTTCTGTCAAGTCACTTCTGACTCACAGTAGCCCTGTATAGGCTTTCCAAAGAGTGGCTGGTGAGTTCGTACTGGGGACCTTGAGGTTCACGCCAATCTTCAGGTCCAGTGTTTATGCTATGTTGCCATACCAGGATCCAACAAACACATAGAACCCAAAATTTATTAGTGTTTTCTCAAGGCAGGAAGGAGCGGAAAGAGGAGTTCTTGCTTACGAGGCAATGAGTTCATGTAAATGGTTGTTGTTAAGTGCCATCAAGTCAGTTCCACTTCCGACTTACAGCTGCCCTGTATAGTGGTGTCTCTGACTACGGCCATACCACCCTGAATGCACCCTATCTTGTTTGATCTCGGAAGCTAAGCAGGTTCAGATCTGGTTAGCACTTGGAAGCGTGGCCGCCTGGTAATACCAGGTGTTGTAGACGTTTAGAGTCCTGGTGTAGCACTGAGGGTTAATACACTTGTCTGCAGGGTGAATTTGAATCACAAGGTTGGTGGTTCAAGCTCACTAGTCCCTCCTTGGAAATCCTATACAGGGTCACTATTAGTCAGAACTGATTCAACAGCACTTAACAGCAACAACATAGTATTTCTGAGGAGCAGCTGGTGAGTCTGAACCACTGACCTTGTAGTTCAAACCCACCTTGCAGTCTAGTGCTTATGCTACAGTGCCACACCAAGACTCCATGTAAATTTAAAATATATATATTATGGTGAAAATATGCACAATAAAACATTAATCAATTCAGCAATTTCTCCATATATAATTCAGTGATATTAATTACATTGTTCATGTTGTACAACCATTCTTGCTATCCTGCTCCAAATTATTCCACTACCAAGAATTATATATGGAGAAATTGTTAAATTAATTGTCTTCTTGTGCATATTTTCACAATATTTTTTTTTCAAATGAATCCTCCATTACACATAGTCTCCATTAGTCAAACATCATTCATTTACATGTCATTGATAGCCTGAAGTCATTTGATGAAGAGATAGCTAATCCAAGCTCTTCATACAGAAATGCAAACTGGTACAGAACCAAACAGCACCAGAGGCCTGTGGGAACCTCCTTCTTAGTCAATGTTCTTTGCTTCTCAGTGTGATGATGAAGTCTTATTATCTTACCTTTGTGAAATAAAATAAGCACTCACAGCTTTAGCAAAGGGAATTTTGGATTTTGAAAAGAACTCTATTGAAACTTGAACTCAATTCAGAGTTGGACTATAATTCACCCATTAGACTGACTCTTAAATTCTCAAAGCAATCTGTTCTTTAATATTTCTCAGGATCTGAGTGTACTGTACATAATGAACTGGAAATAGGGCACTAGAGACCACCATTAAGGAGGCAAAAGTATTTCACAAATTAGACACCATTAATTACTTTGTGATATAGGCTGAAGCTGCCATTCATCTGTTAGTTTGCACACTGTGATGGCTTTTTTGTTGCTGTGATGCTGGAAGCTATGCCACTAGTATTTCAAATACCAGCAGGCTCACCTATGGTGGACAGGTTTCACTGAGGTCACAACACTAAGACAGACTAGAAAGAAAAGAGGCGGACCAGTTCTGAAAGGTTTTTGGCTATTTTTGTTGTTAGTGTCATCAAGTCAGTTCCAACTCAGAGTGACCCCCTGGTTAGAGTTTGTGAGGTGTTAAATCTTTGCAGGAATAGAAAGCCTTATCTTTTTCCTGTGGAGTGGCTGGTGGGCTTGAATCACTGACCTTTATTGTTTACAGTCCAGTGCTTATCCTATGGGGCCACCATGAAAGGTTAGCCACTGAAAACCTTATGATAAAGTACCAGAAGAGGATCCCCTCAGGCTGGTAGGCGCTAAAAATATGACTGGGGAAGAGATGCCTCCTCAAAGTAGAGTTGACCTTAATGATGTAGATGGAGCAAAGCTTTCTGGACCTTCATTTGCTGATGGGAAACAACTGAAAATGAAAAGAAACAGCTGCAAACATCCATTAATAATTGGAACATAGAATGTACACAGCATTAAATTTAGGAAAATTGGAAGTCATCAAAAAGGAAGACTGATATCGTAGGCATTAGTGAACTAAAGTGGACTGGGATTGGTTATTTTCAGTCAGACAGCCACATGCTTTACCACGCTGGAAATGACAAGTTGAAGAGGAATGGCCTTGCATTTTTTTTTTTTTTAATGTTTTATTGTGAATTATGTGATAGTTTACATGGGAGAACATTAGTTTTACATTCATTCTATCATATATCCTCTCATTGCCATGGTTACAATCCCCTCATACTCTACAAGCCTGCCCCCTGATCCTCAGCACACAGCCCCTCTCCCTCTCTGGGTCTAAAGTCCCCAGCTGCTCCATCTCTCCACGTCATCGTCTCTGCCTCCATCTCAGGGATCACTGCTTCTCTGGGTAGGGTCCTGCTTTCCACTCTTCTCCTTTGATGGTCCCAGGGACCTCTGCTCCTAGACTGAAAAGTTAATCATTCCCCTCCATGCTATAAAACATCTACCTTTACATTTCCAACCATCACAATAAATCCTGATAACAATTATTCACTATTGTATCACAAGAGACCTATCCGCATTTCCTTTCATCAGTCCCGCCTAGACAGATTGGATATTATTCAGTGGAGATTCTACCTTCTTCCACACCCTCTGGGTCTAGGTTCCCTCTTGAAAGCTTGTAAGCCAGTCACTTCTTGCCTTTGTAGCACCCCCCTCCCCATTTTGGGTAACAAATATCCACGTTGCCCATCCCTGTCTATTCTATGTATGGAAGGGGTGGGAATGATCCTTGTTGTAAAGATTTGTTCCCTCTTTTGAGCTACTGCATCTGTAGGTCTTGCATTCATTTTTAAAAAGAATATTTCAAGACCCATCTTGAAGTATGGAGTTCTGGTGTGGCGCTGTGGGTTAATACGATGGACTGCAAAGTTGGTTTGAATCACAAGGTTGGTGGTTCAAGCTCACCAGCTGCTGCTCAGAAATCGTATTCAGGGCCACTATGAGTTATAAGCCACTCGATGGCACTTAACAACAACAACATCTTGAAGTGCAGTGTTGTGTGTGATAGGATAATATCCATATGTCTACAAAGAAGACCAGAGTCCTGGTATGATACCATAGAATAGTGACTCAATCTTAAGGTTAGTTTGAACTACAAGGTCAGGGGTTCAAGCTCACCAGCCTCTCCTCAGAAACCCTATGTAGGGTCTCTATGTGCCTATACTGACTTGATGACATTTAACAACAACAAAAACAACAAAGAGTACTAGTTAATACAATGATTGTTTAAATTTATGCACCAGTCACGAAAGTCAATGGTAAAGAAACTGAAGAATTCTACCAACTTTTTCAATCTGAAATTGATCAAGCATGCAATTAAGATGCATTGATAATTACTGGCATTTGAAATGTAAATATTGAAAACAAAGAGGAAGGATCTGTAGCTGTATAATATGGCCTTGGTTATAGAAATGGGGCTGGAGATTGAATGATAGAATTTTGCAAGACCAATGCTCTGGTAGCGTAGTGGTTACTAATCGGGCTGCGAACCTTAAGGTTAGCGGTTCGAAACTACCAGCCACTCCGCGGGAGAAAGATGAGGCTTTCTACTCCCGTAAAGATTTACACCCTCGGAAACCCTGTACAGGGTCGCTATGGGTCGCAACCGACTCGACGGCACTTAACAACAACAATGACTTATTAAATACAAGTGCCTCTTTCAACAACATAAACAGTGACTATACACATGGACCTTACCAATGGAACACACATTAATCAAATAGACTGCATCTGTGGAAAAGAAAATGGCGAAGCCAATATCTTCAGCCAAACAGGACTAGGAGCAGACTGTGAAGCAGATCATCAACTGCTCATGTGCAAGTTCAGGCTGAAGCTGAAGAAAACTAAAGCAAGTCCACAAAAGCCAAAAGATGACCTGGAGTACATTGTTATTGTTAGGTTCCATCAAGTCGGTACTGATTCATAGCAACCCTATTTACAACAATGCAAAACACTGCCCGGTCCTGTGCCAAACTCACCATCGTTACTACGTCTGAACCCACTGATGCTGCCACTGTGCCAATCTATCTCACTGGGGGTCTTCTTCTTCTTTAACCCTCCACTTTTCCAAACATGACATCATTTCTCCAGTGACTGGTCCCTCTGGATAATGTGTCTGAAGTGTGGCAGACAAAGTTTGGTCATCCTGGCCTCCAAGGAGCACTCTGGCTGTACTTCTACCAACACAGATCTGTTGGTTCTTTTGGCAGTCCATGACACTTTTAGTATTCTCCTCCAACACCACAACTCAAAGGCACTAATTCTTCTATGGTCTTCCTTATTCACTGTCCAGCTTTCACATGCATATGAGGTTGTTGAAAATACCATGGCTTGGGTCAGGCACACCTTAGTCCTCAAGCTGACATCTTTGCTCTTCAATACTTTTAAAAGGTCTTGTGCAGCAGATTTGCCCAATGAAATATGTTATTTGATGTCTTGCCTGCTGCTTCCACAACTGTTAATGGCTAATCCAAGCAAAATGAAGTAATTGACAACTGCAACCTTTTCTTCATTTATCTTGATTTTATGGATTGGTCCTGGAATATAGGACACCAAAATATAACCTGGAGTATATTCCACTTGAATTTAGAGACCATCTCAAGACAAGAATTAATGCATTAGATCCTAATGACTGCGCTGCTAGTTAATGAGCTGGACTGCAAAGTCAATTTGAACCTCAAAGTCAACAGTTCAAGCTCACCACCTGCTTGTCAGAAACCCTGCTCATCGGAACTGATTTGATGTTACTTAACAACTACAGCAACGAGGAACAATAAACATGAAGAAAGACAAAGGTTATTAAAAAGACAGGAAAGAAAGAAAGAAAAAAATAAAATGAATGTCAGAGGGATTCTAAAACTCATTCTTTAGTGCAGAGAAACTAAAGTGACTGGAGGAAATGAAGACGTGACAAAGCTGAACACAAAATTCCAAAGTGTGGCTTGAGAAGACAAAATCAAGAATTATAATGAAGTGTGCAAAGACTTGGTGTTGGAGACTCAGAAGGGAAGAACACACTCTAGGTGAAAGAAGTGAAGAAAAGATGCAAGCTTTGGGTTGGAGCTGAGGCATAGAGTGGAGTAATGTGTCTGTGGGCATTTATCAGCAGCTGACTGGAGCAACTGTGTCCAGAGCATTTTCTGACCCTCTATTATAACTTGTTAACTTCCCTAGGAAACCTTGTAACTACGGTTATGGTGTCTAAGTTCCATGTGGCCATTGAAACAAATTACTGCTGAATGCAGAGGGTTGTCAGAAGAATGACTGGTGCCACATATGTTTGCACTTTTTCAAGGTCACCTATTTGTTAAGTAGCAGAGCTTATGTCATAGATGGTAATGAGAATCGAGAGATGGATCTTTTACTGTGAGGCCCCTTGGTCCTAGATTAAAGACTATCTACACATCTCTTCCAGTGCATGTGAGAAATATGTAAGAAATACTTGAGAAGTAAAATCCATCATCCTCAAAATGTTAGTTAATTTCACCATGCTAAACACACTCCACCACTCTTTTGTTTCTCTTAGATGATTTCTGAACATATTTTAAAGATATTTGGGTAAGTTTTGATACAGCTAAGCTATAATTTACTTAAAGGATAATTTGGATAATTTAGGATAATTTGACTAGTGCCAAAGTGTATGGAACCCAAGAGAGGGATAAACTTCTAATATCTTGGTTAGAATACTCCAGCAGTTCTGCCAAAGAAGATAAAAACCTCCCTTGTCATCCAATTGTGTGAGAGACAGAGACTGAAAAAGTGTGTGTTGGAGGTTCAGTAGAGTTCAGAAATCTTTGACACACAGTATGTCATAGATATTGATTGTTCTTAAACTACCAGGAAACTGGTGTCCAAGCTCTTCTGAACATTGTTGGAGCGAAAATCTACTCCAGTCCTTTACTTTTCCTTCTCTTTCACTTATGATTAAAAGATACTTTGCAGGGAAGGAGAAATTAAAAAAAAAAAATATATATATATATATATATATATATATTTGGAATGCTTTATACATTTATACACTCCTTTGGACTTCTGGTGTGGTGCAGTAGGGTCAGCACTGGTCAGCAGACCACAAAGTTGAGAGTTTAACCCTATCAGCTGCTACTTGACAGCCCTATACAGGGTCACTATGGATCAGAACTGATTTGACAGAACTTAACAACAACAAAAACAGCATGCACTCCTTTGCACTGTATGAAGGCAGTAAACAGATTGATTCGTAAGAAGTAAATATACCCATAGATGTGAAACTATAGACTGGAGCTGGCTTTGAGAGTTTTCGGACCTTTTAAAATGATGGCACCCTTAAGATTTCTGAATTCGTGTTTCTGTTTCTCCGTTTTGTAATTGGGGAATAGATTTGGAGTAAAGCATTCAGGGCCTGCATTTGCTGACTGGGCATAACTCAAAATAAAGAGAACCAACTGTAAATCTCCATTACTATTCAGAACATGGAATGTATGAAGTATGAATCTAGGAAAATTGGAAGTTTTGCAAAAATGAAATGGAATGCATAAACATCAATGTCCTAGGCATTAGTGAGCTGAAATGGACTGGTGTTGGCCGTTTGAATCTGAAAATCACATGGTTTACTATACCAAGAATGATGCATTACAGAAGAATGGGGTCACATTCATCATCAAAAAAAAATACCATGATTTGTCTTGAAAATCAACACTGTCTGTGATAGGATAATATCCATATGCCTACAGAAAAGACCAGTTAATACCACTATTATTCAAATTTACACACCAATCACTAAAGCCAGTGATGATGAAATTGAAGAATTCTACCAACTTCTTCAGTCTGAAATTGATCAAACATCCAATCAAGATGTACTGTTAATTACTGGCAATTGAAATACAAAGGTTAGAAACAAAGGAAGGATCAGTAGTTGGAAAATATGGCCTTGGTGTACAAATGATGCTGGGAATCACAAGACAAATGGCTTCTCATTGAAAATACCTTTTTTAAACAATATAAAAGATGACTCTATACATGGATCTCACCAATGGAATACAGAAATCAAATTGAATATATCTGTGGAAAGAGATTGTGGAAAAGCTCCACATCATCAGCCAAAACAAGGCCAAGGACAGACTGTGGAACAGAATATAAATTGCTCACATGAGCATTCAAGCTCAAGCTGAAAAATTTTAAAACAAATCCACAGGAGTGAAAATATGACCTTGGACATATCCTGTCAGAATTTAGACTTCATCTCAAGAACAAATTTGATGCATTGGACAAAAATGGCTGTAACCATACATTGATAGAGAACTTCCAGAGGTTCAGGCCGGATTCAGAAGAGTACGTGGAATGAGAGATTATCATTGGTGATGTCTGATGGATCTTGGCTGAAAGCAGACAATACCAGAAAGATATTTACCTGTACATTATTGACTATGCAAATGCTTTTGCTTGTATGGATCATGAGAAGTTATGCACAACATTGCTCAGAATGAGTATTCCAGAACACTAGATTGTGTTCATGAGAAACCTGTACGTAGGCCAAGAGACAGTTGTTTGAACAGAACAAGGGAACCTCAAATGGCTTAAAATTAGGAAAGGCGTGTGCCAGAGTTCTATCTTTTCACCATACTTATTCTATCTGTATTCTGAGTACATAATCTGAGAAGCTCTATGAAGAAAAATGAAGCATCAAGTTTGGAGGAAGACTCATTAACAAACTATAATATACAGATGATACAACCTTGCTTGCTGAAAGCAAAGAGGACTTAACCTACTTGCTGATGAAGATCAAAGACTACAGCCTTCAGTATAGGTTCTACTTCAATGTAAAGAAACAAAACTCCTCACTACTGGACTAATAAATAACAAAATAATAAATGAACAAAATATTGAAGTTGTCAAAGACTTTGTTTTGCTTGGATCCACTATCAACATTCATGGAAGCAGCAGTCAAGAAATCAAATGACATATTGCACTAGGCAAATCTGCTGCACAAGACCTCTTTAAAGTGTTGAAGAGCAAAGACGTCAATTTGAGAACTGAGGTACCCCTGACACAAGCCATGGTATTTTCAATAACCTCATATGCACACGAAAGTTGGACAGTGAATAAGGGAGACCATAAAATAATTGATTTATGGTGTTGGAGTTATGGTGTTGGAGGCGAATATTAAAATTACCATGGATTGCCAAAGAACAAACCAATCTGTGTTGGAAGAAGTACAGCCAGAGTGTTCCTTGGAAGCCAGGATGGTCAGACTTCGTCTCTCATACTTCAGATATATTATCAGGAGGGACCAGTCCCTGGAGAAGGAAGTCCACCACCAAGATGGATTTGCACTGTGGCAACTACAATTGGCTCGAATGTAACAATTGCAAGGTTGGCACAGCACCAAGCAGTGTTTTGTTCTGACGTGCAGAGAGGGTCTCTATGAGTCGGTACCAACTCATGGTACCTAACAACAACAACCCGGAAGTGATATCAATGGATCTTTTATGTAAGATTTTTGTGTCAGTAATGCATTTCAAAAATGAATGGAACCCTGACACTCCTTGAAAGAAAGAAGATTCCCTTAAGCTCATGCTTTTCACAACCTAAAATATCCACTCCTTACAATTAAAATAGTAACAAAACAGAAAAACACTTCATTGTTATTAACCTATAGAGATCAAGACGGAACAAGTGCAAAGGTGCTTGAATTTGTACCCTTAGACTCAACCCACTCCTGATCTTCATAGCAGATCTTTGTATGCATCTGCTACCTTTTTAATGACAACATCTTGTAGCCTAAATTTGCTTTTCAAAAGGAAAATTACATACTAGAGAAGATCTATGGAAAACAAAGCTAAGAAGCAGAAAATTCACTTGATCTTTGAGTCTTTAAGTTAAATTAACCTTGAAATTGCTTCATATATAGACCTTATTGTTAAAACAAAAAACACTTCTATTTATTTTGGTACATTTTAGCTGTATTTTTGTGTCTTATGCTGAAATATTTCAATTGATGCATATGTTTCATGAAAGAAAAATAGGAGATCTATCAGCTTTGTTGATAATTTCCAAACCATTTTCTGCTAGGTACAGCTTGAGTTACTAATTGATTATTCCAGGATAATAATAGTTCATAGTTTTGATTAGAAACATTAAGAATACTATAAACTATGGAATCAAAGCTGTTCCAAGAAAACCCACCAGCAAGACAAGAAATGGAACTTTGCGAGCACTCATAGAAAGTTATATTCTCTAGGAGTATGAAAGCCTGGTGAGACTTTGGTTTTTTAATGGGTTTTTCATCAAATGAAAAAATCTAATAAACAAGTTTGGGTCAAGTGATATCTTCACAATGTTAGGTTTTCCAAATGTTCAAATATGAATATTACATATCTTTCCATTCAAGTCTCATACATTTTAAAGTATTTTTCCCTTTCACTGCCTTACAAAATTTTCGGTCAATTTACTCACATGTACTTGAAATGTTTTAAGTTGTTTAAAACTTGAGTCTTAAATTGTTTTTTTGTCTGCTTCTATAAAATATGTATAACTGATTTTTGAATGAATTTTGCAGCCAAAAAATTTGCTAATCACTTACTAACCTTAGTAATTAGTAGCTCACTAATTTGTAACTTCATTTTAGGTGAAGTCAAAATGGGGGTTAGTAGGAATAAGGATTGAGGATTAGGGTTGGAACTAAGGGTAGGTCTTTGTTAGGCCTGTTAGTTGTGGTGGTTGTGTGTTGTTGAGTCAGTTCTGACTCATAGAGACCCTATATAGGGTTTTCAACGCTGTAAGTCTTTATGGGAACAGAAAGTCTCATCTTTTCCCTGTCAAGTGGCTGGTAGATTTGAACTGTTGACCTTTCAGTTCGCAGCTCAGCTCGTAATACACTATGCTACCAGAGTTTCTTGGGTAAGGCCAAGAACTTCATTTATTACTAGGGTTATGGTTACAACGGGGGTAATGTTAAGGGTATGGGTTGAACTAGGGCTAGCAGTTAGGCTTGATCTAGTTTTTAGTGTTAGAAATCTATTGATTTCCCCCTCATTTGGAAGTTCTGTAACTACATTATTTTATGTTTTTACTTTATGGGTCTTTGTCATTGTTGTTGTTGTCTTGGCAACGGTATCTCTGGTTCTCTCTTTTCAGTCTTCTGGGTCTGTTTTACTTTGCATAATTCTTTATCTGGATTGAGTCTACGTGATATTGTCATGTATGTGAATCTCATGTTTTGTCTGCTGTTATTGGTTCCATGTCCAAAGAAATCCCTTTAGTATTTTTTGCAAAGCTGGTCTGATTTTTACAAATTCTTTTCATTTCTGTTTGTCGGAAATTACCTGATTTTGCCGTCATATTTTATGGATAGTTTTGCTGGATATTTGATTCTTGGTTGACAGTTTTTTTTTCCTTCTTTCAGAGTATTATGTATGTCATTCTATTGCCTTCTTGCCTACATGGTTTCTGCTGAGAAATCTGAATTTAGTCTTAATAATTCTCCTTTGTGGAAATCTTTCCTTGTGTTTGGTTTTGGAAAGCTTGATCATACTATGTCTTGGTGATTTTCTTTTGGGTTCTATCCTATTTGAAGTTTATTCAATTTCTTCGATGAATATCTTTTCATCTTTCATAATGTTGTAGACGTTTTTTTTCCCAACACTTCTTGAACAATATCCTTTATATTTTTATTTTGTTTTGGTCTCTTCCTGTTCTAGAATTCCTATCACACCTAAGTTACCTGTCTGGATTGCTGTTGTTGTTGTTAAGTGCCATCAAGCCAGTTCTAACTCATAGGGACCCTGCATAGGGTTTCTCAGGAGCATTAGGTGGGTTTGAACCACTGATCTTGTGACTCAAATTGACCTTGTGGTCCAGTGCTTATCCTGAAGCACCATAGTATTCTACATAAATCTTAGGCTTTCTTAAGAGTTTTTTGGTTCTTTTTTCTGATTGTTCCTCTAGCAGATGAATGTTGAGAGATTTTTCTTCAAGCTCAATAATTTGACTTTCCTCTGATTCAACTCTATTTCTTTGCCCTTTCAATGATTATCTATTTATCAAGTTTTAGTGTTAATCTTTTGGCTTTCTAATTATTAGTTTTGTATTGGTCCCATTTTTTCAATTTATTTCCTGAAATTTTCCATAGTTTTTTCCGTTTCTCTTGATTTCATCTGTAATTTTCTTGATTTTTCTCTCAATCCATTGAAGTTGCCTGATTAGCATCTTTTTAAATTCCTTACCATCTAGTACCGATACCATTTCTTGTGTTGTATTTTGTGACTCCATGTTTCATCCACTGGTCTGAAGCACTTGGTCTTGGTTCTTTGTGTAAGCTGAAATTGTTATTTCTAAGACATATTCTTATTCATTTTTGTTGTTGCTGTTGTTATGTGTTGTGTAGTCAGTTCTGACTCATAGTGACCCTGTACAGGGTTTCTGAGGCTGTAAATCTTTACGGGAGCAGAAAGCCTCATCTTTCTCCTGTGGAACAGCTGGTAGTTTGGAACTGTTGACCTTGCAGTTCACAGCCCAATTCATAACCACTACATATTGTCAGGAGGGAACAGTCTCTGGAGAAGGATGTCATACTGGGTAAGATGGAGGGTCAGAGAAAAAGAGGAAGACCCCCAATGAGATGGATTGGCCAGGTGGCATCATTGATAGACTCAAGTGTGGCAGCAGTAGTGAGGTTGGCCCAGGATTGGACATTGTTTCGTTCTGCTGTGCATGGGGTCACTATGGGTCAGTTCCGACTCAATGGCACCTGACAACAACAACAACACTACCAGAGCTCCTTTTCATTTATTGGTTGGTTGATGATTATGTATTGGTGTGTTCTCAGGCACTCACTACTTGTCTCTTGGTTGATGTGGTAGAGACTTGAAGTGTGAACACAGTTAGTTTTCTGTTCATTGCTTATTAAACATAGTTCAGGGCAGGTTCAAACACCTCCAGGAGCAGAGGCCCTATGCCAGGCACCTCACCCAGCCAGAGCCAAGGCTGAGTAGGACAGGGGTGCTGCTGACTGCTGGGTTGGTAACAAACTGGCCACACCACCCATCAACCAGGAGGGCATGAGAACAAAGGTGAACTACATCCCCTTGCCACCAAACTCCAGTTTTATTCTGTGCCAACAGACCATTGTATTAATAGCTGCTCACAAAAATTCACTATGGAAACACTGTTCCATTTCAGCCCAGGCAGAGTCCACCTGTTTTTCTTCTCTCTCACTGCTCCTGTTCAGCTTCCTCTTCAAGCAAGAACTCAGTCTACCTCTCTGTCCTATCCTTTGATGACCAGGGTGCGAGGACCCCCATCAGTGTCTGGTCTCTGGGTCTCCCATGTTTTCATTGCAGAGGGCCGGTTCAGTGTATCTGCTTACTCTGCCATTTTGCCCCAGACTCCTGTAGCTTCTTTTGAATTTTGACCCATTCAAATAACACCTGTCAATTATGAAAATTTCTACTTTTTCCCATACAATTCTTATTTTTTTTTTTTTTGTCAAATTTTACCATCTAGGATCTTCAGAAAAATTTGGAAGGTAACTAGTAGTGGCAATGGGAAAACTGTCTTATTTGTTTTTTATTCCAAAGTAATCCTGATTCATCGTTAAGATTTCTCTATAGTTATTTTTCTGTAGATGACAGTGGTTGCATTATTTCAATATAGATTCCCTTTTCAGATTAAGGAAGTTTCCATTTTTAATTTTCTCATAAAGAGTTTTGTTTCATTAAATATATAATTTTACCAATTTTTAAATATATATCATTGAGTTCATATGATTTATTATTGATTTGTTGCATGAAAAAAAAATATTCATTTTTACTCGCTAAACCAACCTCAAGCTCCTAGCACAAACTCAGCTCTGATATATGTGTGTGTATATTTCTCTATTATGTTTGCTAATAGTTTGCAGATTCTACAGTGCCACACCAGGAGTCCACAGAAACTCTACACAGAGTTTCTGTTTGCCAGAACTGATTCAACAGCACACAACCACAACAACCATAATTCACAAGTGGGATTGGCCTATAATTTTATATTTTTCCTAACCTCATTTGGGTAAGCACTAGACTTCTAACCACATGGTAGGCAATACAAACACACCAGATGCTCCACAAGAGAAAGATGATGGTTTCTGCTACAGTTAAGATTTACAGTCCTGGAAAATATATACGGGGTCACTGTGAGTTACAATAGACTTGATGGCAGGCTTTGATTTCGTTTGTTTGTTTGTTTTTTATATCAAGATTGTAGCAGCCACACAAAATGAACTAGGTGTGTAGTTTCTTATTCTAATATCTAGAAGATTTTGCATATATATATATATATATATATATTTCTTTTTTTAATTAGGTAGGAATAAGAATTCTTTCCGTAACTAATTTGTCAACTTTATTAATAGTATTAGGACTATTGTGGTTTTCTATTTCTGGTGGAGTCAGTTTTCTGTAGGTCAGCACTGGACTGCAAACCACAAGGTCAGAAGTTCAAAACCACCAGCTGTTCCTTGGAAACTCTATGTAAGTTTGCTATGAGTCGGAACCGACTCAAGAGCACTTAACATTTTCATAGACTTTTTTCCATTTCTTATACATTTTCAAGTTTTCACCATAGATTGGCTCATAATGGTCCCTTATAATCTCCTGAATGTTTGTTGGATCTGAAGTGATTTATTTAATAACTTATTATACACTTTGTTACAACTCAAATATATTGTCTTCTATATATTTTTGGGTTGCACAACAAAACTAGTAACTCCCTCTATATTTTTTTGGAAATGTTTAAAACACTTTCATAATCTATTATTTTCTTCTTTGAGGGAAGAACTTCTCTATAATCAGCTCCTAAAACAGTTACTTCAAATAGTATGTACTGAAAAATAAAAGTTTGGTGGATAGATGGATGATGAACAACATGTAGAAATGTAATGGGAAATGGGCAATTTGACCATAATACTGACACTTGCTTCCTTTCTCTCTTTATATTGACCTCAGATTCCTGTAGTCTCTTTCTTGTATATCTTCTGCATAGTTATAAAGTTTTCTTATTTCTGACATTGGCAGCCAGTCCATGGTCCTGTTTCCTTATATTTATACCTACCCCTCCGTGGTACATATAGCTGATACATGCTGTTCCTTCTACAGGACTTCCAGATACAAGAAGGTTTAGGAAATGTGCGCTTTAGCTTTGCAACCTTGAATACAACCTTACAGAGTGGAATTGGTGAGAAGACCAATCTAATACAATACAATCTATAGGAATTGAAACGGGATGGAACTGCCTTGGTTTTTCCCAGGTCTCACAAGTTTTCCATCTTTGATAGTCTCTATCTTACCACTTTTCTATGATTTTCATGGAACACATTTGAGTTTTCCTTCTCTGTGAAATTTCTTCCTTTCACAGATTCTGGCTTTTGCAGGATTCTCCACACAGAATCTGGTTTTTGTACTTGTCCTTCCTCTGGAGACTCTAATATCATCCCTGGTGCATTAATTCACCAAAACAGTCACTGACCCTGAATTACATCACTATACCACAAAGAAATGGCCTGAAGTCTAACAAATATGGTTTTTTGTTGTGGCTTTTATTAAATGTTGACCTTAATAAAATTAATTTAGCTGGCTCTTATTAAATGTTGACCTTAATAAAATTAATTTAGTCTGAACCTTGACTTTCTAATCTATGAGATGAGAATGTTGTTTCTGTTAAGTGCCATCAAGTGAGTTCCAACCCATAGTGACCTTGTACAGGGTTTCTGAGGAGTGGCTGATGAGCTTGAACTGCCGACCTTGCCATTCAAACCAACTTTGCAGTCCAGTGCAGTAACCTAAAGTGCCACAGCAGGAATACTTATACTTAATTTAAAAGATGAAATGATTAACAAATATAGCTACTAACAGAAAGGTTGGAGGTTTGAGCCTACCCAGGCCACCTCAGAAGGAAAGTCTAGCAATCTACTTCAGAAAAATCAGCCAATAAAAACCCAAGGGAGCAGGGTTCTACTCTGAAACACATGAGGTTATCCTGCCTTGCGTCAACTAGATAGGAACTGCTTTAATATTAATAGAGAAGAGGACAAATGAAGAAAAAAAACACACAAAATAGCATTTGACTGTGTAGGGGGCATCTAGCACATACGGAAAATGATAGTTTAAAAAAGATAGTTTCTAGTCTAAATCTTGAAATATGAAAACAGCTTAGCAAAATTGGATGGGAAGGGAATTAAATATCGATGTCACTCACTTATTCCCTATAGGTTGTTATTGTTATTGCTGTTGTTGTCAACTCAGCTCTGACTCATGGCAACCTCGTGTATAACAGAATAAACCATAGCGTTGTATCTGTCTTCAGCCTATAAATGATTGGAATACCTAAAATGTGACTAGAACTTGCCCAGTGAAGGAGGATTCCTGTGGAGCCTTTTGCATTGCATAAGGCCATAGGTGGAATCCTGATTACCATCCAGATTCTCCTGAGGTGGGAAATTTCCACTTGAAAGGAAAAGCAGACCAGCCTGGAGTGGCTAGAAGAACAGAAGATACTTCTTTAAAGGAAGATCAGCAGGTAAAATAAAAAACAGTAAAGGTAGTCTGATTGACTACTATAAGAACAAGCAAGATGTTCACCCAGAGGCCATCAAGGCAAGCAGTCAAGACCCCTCAGGGAAAACCCCCTTTCAAGACTAAAACTCAAGAGGAATGCACAAGCAGGCATGTTGTCTTGCTGGTGACAATGTTGGTCTACTGATAAGGGGAAATACGGGGAAAACAATAATGAAGTTGTGAGCTAAGTCTGACCACATTCAATAGACTCCTGTCAACCTGGGTTGAGACCTGGTTGGCCAGCAGTATGGCGAGACCTAGGGACTCTTGGGCTCAGGGACAGGGACATGGCCACAGAGGATTAGAATGGAGAGTGAAGTGTCCAGCTGATATGAAGTGAGGGGAGATGCACAAGAATACCCATACTTGCAGATAGTACCTACTTGACCTGGCTTCAATGGATGAATGATCAGAACTCGACTAGATGAAGAAAGAAAAGGAAAAAAAAGAGTAATCCACTACAATTTGATGAACTTTACCTATACTTATGGATGTAGTAGCTCAAAAGAGGGAACAAATCTTTACAGCGAGGATCATTCCTACCCCCTCAGTACACAGGATTGACAGGGATGGGCGATTTAGACACTGGCTACCCAAAACGGGGTTGGGGAGTACGCTACAAAAGCAGGAAGTGACTGACTTACAAGCTTTCAAGAGGCAGCCTAGTTCCAGAGGGTGCAGGGGGAAGGTAGAATCTCCACTGAGTGGTTTCCAACCTGCCTAGACAGGGCTGGTGAAAGGAGATGAGATTAAACTCCTGTGGTTCTATAGTGAATAACTGCTATCAGAACTGACTATAAGAGTTGCAAATGTAAAGGTAAAAGTTTTGTAACAAAAGGAGGGGACTGGTTCATTTTGCAGTCCAGGAGCGGAGGTTCCTGGGACCATCAAGGGAGAAAAGCTGAGTGCAGGACCCTATCCAGAGAAGCAGTGATGCCAGAGATGGAGGCAGAGATGATGATTTGGAGAGATGGAGCAGCTGGGAACTATGGACTCAGAGAAGAAGAGGGGCTGTATGCTGACAGTGGGGGTTGGGGTGGGGTGAGGGTGGGGTAAGCCTTGTGGGGTGTACCCTTTGGTTGTTTGATGATGCATGGAGGGGATTGTAATCATTGCAATGAAACAATACAATAGGGTGAATGTAAAGCTGATGTTCTCCCATGTAAACTATAACTCAATTCATAATACAAACTTAAAAAAAAGAAAAACAATGGGGAGTAAAGTCCAACCAGAGAAAATGGAAATATGAATGTAAGAGGAAGGAGAAAATGAAATGTTTTCTGCATGGGAACATAAGAGTGGCAGGAATTCAGAACTAATTATTTCTGGGTGACTTCCTGGTCCTCTTTCTACCTGATCATCACCAGTGATCTTCTAGACTGTAGCAGTCTAAGAAGAAAAACAAACACTGCTTGAGCTGAGACTTGTGCATAACCATCAATCTGTTTGAGCCCACTGGTACAGCTTTGGGGTCAATTCTTCTCATTGAGAATTTCCCTCATTGTGGTTGGCTCTACAGAGAAAACATTTCAAAGGAATAGTGTTTAATCTAATGTCACTAGCCTTTGATTTTTCATGTTTGTGGCTTCAGGGCATACGAGAAAGAACACTAGGCTGGAAATATTGTTGTTATGTTGTTGTATGCCGTCAAGTCGGTTCTTCTCCGTAGCAACCCTGTATAGGGCTCCCCAGGAGGACTGGAAGTATATGTGGGTAGAAGTTGTCATTTTAGCACCAAGACATTTTTTCACTAACACTTTAGCATCTGGGTTTTCACTTCCCCTTCTGTAAACACCTCCAACAACAATAAAAGTAAGACATAAAAAGCATGGTTCAGATCATGTTTATGACCACTCCCAGCTCGGACAGTCCATGACATTTCTTTATTCCTATACACTCAGTGGGGATTTGTAGTCCCTACAGCTTTTATCACATGCCTCAGATTCCATGCATTAGGCACTCTCCCCGTGCCCAAACTGTAAACCTAGTAACTCAATACATACTGCACAACTTAACTAATGCTTTTTAAACAGAGTTACATCCAACTTGGTTTCACCTTCATGAGTAAACTACATCAAAGTGTCCCACATGGTGGATAAATCTTGAGTCCAATAAAAGAGGAAAGGGTAATAAAAACCTGGTATCTTTCTGGAGTAGTTTACTAAACTTCAAGTGTCAAACATACTCATGTACTTTTATGTAACTCCAACCAAGGTGCTTATCTAACTGAAGAGAGGCCACCTGACAGGAGTTAGCAAGACCTCTTGTGAATGTGAGCTGTGAGCTCTGTGCACACGAGGATGCCAATAGTACCCTTTAAAAAAATACAAAAAGTATCATGACTTTGTTAGGATTTTTTAAACTAGTTGCATAATAACTCTCCAACTGCTTCTAAGATTTCTATTAAAAAATAGCTATTATACTTCCTGTTATTCCACTAGCAGATAAACAAACAAGAAGAAAGGGGAAAATGTTCATGATTAGTTCAGAAACCAATTTTAAAACCTATACAGGAGAACTTGTTAGAACATAAAGCTATGAAAAACAGTCATCTCACAGCATTAATAGATTCAAACAGAATTATGGGGAAGAAGAGCAAGGCACTGGTCCATCTGCCATTTATGTTTTGGGCCCTGGAAAGGTATGGGTGGTTTGCATTTTCTTCCAGCCTCTGCTTTATCTCTTTTCAAAAACTGAGTTTTAGGCAAGGCTGTTGCATTTTTATTTTGCTTGCTTTACCACAGCAAGAGCAGAACCAAGCACAGTGGGTTCACAGGAAATTGGGTTGTGCTAATAATGCAAGTATGCATCAAACCCACATTGCTGAAGGAAGGGCTGTGACGGTCGAGATAGATTTTTGAAAGACAAATTTCCTGGAAATGAAAAGCTTCTTTTACTCAACTCAATCTACTTAAAACATATGCTCTCCAACTGGCTTCTGGCCACTAATCAGAGTGTGGAATTAATCCTTTGAAAAACTTTATACTTTTTTTGAGGCTGCCTGCTTGGGAAAAACTAAAACAATTATCATCCACTATCTCTTTTGCAAATTAATAAAGATATGTTAATATCTGTTAAGTATGTATACATGTGAAAATTAGATAGTGAATAAGGAAGAATGTAGAAGAATTGATGCATTTGAATTATTGTGTTGGAGAAGAATATTAAAAGTACGGTGAACTCCCAGAAGAACAAACAGATCTGTGTTGGAAAAAGTATAAGCAGAATGCTCCTTAGAAGCCAGGATGGTGTTCATCTCACATACTTTAGACATGTGATCAGGATGGGTATAGTCCCCGGAGAAGGACACTGTGGTTGGTAAAACAGAGGGTCAGCATAAAAGAAGAACACCAATGAGATGAATTGATGTGGTGGCATTAGCAATGGGCTAAAGTGAACCAATGATGGTGAGAATGACGCAGGACGGGGCAGTGTTTTGTGCAGAGGGTCTCTGAGTCAGAACTGACTCTATAGCACCTAACTACAAGAGCATGTATTGGTATAACATTCTCTTAACTATATGAAGATGACAGCAAATGATGTGGTGACTTTTGATTGCTGTTAGCAACATGCTACATCAAAAATGGCATATTATGTATATTTGACATTAGTCTCAAATATGTATCTAAATCACATACATATTAAAATCAGGAAGAAAAAGCCTAACAATGCAATTTTTAATATGCAAAAAAGTGAAAGAGTGAGTGAGTTTGTTTAAATTTTTTTCTTTTGCTTGTATTTAAAGAGAATAGCTCTTTTTAAGTATTTACCCACTGTCAGTGTTTTTCTTTTCAGTTGATAAGAAATCTTTTTATATTAAAAATGTGAACATTTATAGAATTGAAGAAAGAAATAGACACTGTCAATGATGGACAAAACAACTAGAAAGAAACTCAACAAAGACACAAAAGAGCTAAGCATCACAATGAACAAATTTGACCTCATACATGAGGTACAATGCTGTAAGTGATAGGATAATATCCATGCGTCTACAGGGAAGCCCAGTTAATACC